>NC_084503.1:29401166-29666166 GCF_024500385.1 Phyllopteryx taeniolatus
AGCTTGACTAGATTTCATTTCATTTTAGTTTTATTTTACATTGTGTATGACAGAATAGGAAAAGTATTGTATTGAAAATCACTGGCAGAGTTCATGTAGGCTTCATTATTGTGATAGTTTGACTCTGGAACAAATTAATGTATTTTATGCTATGGATTTTTATTTATTTATTTGTAAAGCAACTAGCGTCACAGAACAGACTGTGTTCGACTTTGGAGGCTCCAGTGTATTTCAACTCTATAATGTCTTAGTTAAAAAAAAAAAAAAAAAAAGGTGTCTCGATAGACCCCAAATGATGTTTAACACTACTATTCCATCCATTTTCTATAGCACTTGTCCTAGTTAGTGTTGTGGGTGAGCTGGAGCCTATTCGATCTGACAGGCAAGAGGCAGGTAACGCCCTGGAATGGTTCACCAGCGAATCGCAGGACGGTTTAACACTATTTTATACTTAGTTACCCTTTTTATTTTCATCAGAAAGATGGAAAGCCTTTGAAAGACCTTTGGCCAAATGAGGTTTTCCCAGACAGATGGTTCTGACCAGTAAAATCTATAGTTTCGGTGTACCCCTATGACCAAATCCCTGCAATGAGTAAGATCACAGTGCAAGATGGCGAAAAAAAGAAAACATATCAAATCATATTGAGGTCATGAGAGGGAGGGATCAGTGACGTATTAGTGCCTTCAGATTTTGCATTTCAAAAACTCCAAATTGTATTCCACAAAACAGAATGCAATGCCAAACGAATTAAATAAATTGGTTTTGTTTAAGGAACACTGGGATAATGTCAATTCAAAACCGGGGTTAGAAAAGCACTGAGATCAAGCGCCAAGTCACAACAATCTGCCAACAGAAGAGGTGAGACTCTTCATTTGACTTTTTTCTCGGTGAGAGGAGAACAACTCTGCTGCTAATCCACCAAAATTACAATAATTCCTTCCATGCAATTAAGCGGGATAAGACCCTGAGTGATAATTTTTTTCAGTTGCACATGGATAATGGAGCAAGAGGGGGGTCTAAGCTCTTTGGTGACATCACCCCCACTCTAATTATGGAGCCCACGTGCTGCCCTGAGCGGAGGAGTGGCCAAGCTCATTTGCGCCTTATCCCTGCCCTGTATTATGTCAACGAGTGACAGTGCAGGGACAACTGTTCGAAGTGGCGCCAAACCAGCAGAAACCTCAATTTCACACTCTTGTGATTATTAAACTGTTTGTGCCAGGCGGTCATAAAGAGCGTGGACGTTTGAGGAGGGCCGAGGTCATAGCTGTCAGAGAGGAGGATGCGCATGAGGATGTCATTGGATGACTGAGGGACAGTTAAATTAAATCCTCAGTTGGCAGCTTTCAATCTGATTTGCTTGTGATGATTGGCAGGACTGGCCAAAAGTCTTAGGCCAGCACTAGCTTTATTTTTGTCAATGACCTTGATCACAGCAGACAGTTAGTATAAAACGATTTCTTCTATTTCTGTTTAGGGCTTTTATGGTATTATTGGAATTGTTTATCTCCCTGAATCATAACGGCATCTTTCGTGACTGTTTGTCTTCCTCCATGAAACAGGAAGTGGCCTACTAACTGAATAAAATATATATGGTTAGTTTGATATCTGGGTACATGTTAGAACACCATGTTAGCATTTTAGCATTTCATCCGGTCTCATTAGCTTTGTGCCTCACTCCAAGGAATTAAAATTCTTGATTGCCGATAGCGTGTTTTTGTACTCAGGTTGCTATCTTGCTATACTGTATGTTAGCATACCAAATGTTAGCTTCTTAGAATTGTGTCCATTGTAGAGATCAGGACCTGTCCATTGAGGGACACCTTATGCCATAAGCGGTACAGAAAATGGAAATGGTCCATAGTTAGCCTCGTTATGCCAGAAAATCCAAAAAAGTGCTATTACTGGAATTATCCAGACACCTGGATTATAATGGTGCAGTCTCCATCCATTTTACGTACCGTTTATCCTCACTTTGGTTGTGGGCGTGCTGGAGCCTATCCCAGCTATCTTTGTGCGAGAGGCGGGGTACACCCTGAACTGGTTGCCAGCCAATCGCAGGGCACATATAAACAAACAACCATTCACACTCACATTCACACCTACAGGCAATTTAGAGTCTTCAATTTACCTACCATGCATGTTTTTGTTATGTGGGAGGAAACCAGAGTACCTGGAAAAAACCCACACAGGCACGGGGAGAACATGCCAACTCCACACAGGCAAGGCCAGATTTGAACCCGGGTCCTTAGAACTGTGAGGCAGATGTGCTAACCAGTCGGCCACCAATGGTGCAGTCTGTCTGTTCATATTCCTTCATGAACTAGAATGTAGCCTACTAAGTAACGAGCAAGATGGACCAACAAACGAAAAATTACAGTACATGTTAATCTGGGTACATGTTCACATACCATATGTCAGCATTTTAGCATTTCATCTCGTCTCATTAGCCTCCTGAAATATTGACTCCAAGGAATGATGTCAAGCCTTGAACTACTGCAGCGCTATTTGACTCACTTTGCTTTCCTGTTATATTACCATGTATTAGTATTTTACCCATAGATATGAATGATAGGATAGGACCAACGCATCCTTTTTGAGCTGTGTGACTACGGTGATGCAAAGCTAGTGGGTGCCAAGTGCCAATGCATTCCATGTGTGTGGAGAGCTAGTAAACAAAAAACAAGGATGCCTGCACATTAAACTGCATTCAGTTGCATAAACACACAATGCCTTACAATTACAACAAGGCAACTGGGAATAAAATTTGAAAGGTAAAAATATTTTTGGGCTCTTTTCTTCAAATGTTCTGTGTTAATGGCACATGCTTTGACATTGACAAAACTGTAAATTTCATGAAAATCGGTCAAGAAATGAGCCAGTTATGACTTATTTTCAATGTCTATCAATTGGCTTTGATGGGAACGTTGCCCCTGCCAATGTGGCCGCGACATAGGCATGTCGCTAAGCCGCGGAGGTACAGCTTGCTGGCATATCTAGTCTCTTCATATCTGTGATTTTACCCATCTCAGTAGACTTTTACACCTGTCCATGTAGGCACGTGATATTAAAAAATTAACATGGGCCAATAGAAGGCGACGCAGGTTGTTATCTTGCTGGCTGTTAGCATTGGTAGACAAACACAAAGTTTTTTTTTACATTTGTTGACAGTTGATTTAGTGGAGGTCTGTGTTTTAACATTCCTGTATTTTCTTAGTATAGCATTGCTAACACAACAACTATGACTTTAGCATAGTACAGTATTTCAATGTTTTATGTAGTCTACATTTATCAATGCTGGAATGTTCCATGAATAAATTGAGTAGGTTCAGGCTTTTTGAGGTACCAAATGTGTAGCAGCGGTGAGCTTAGTATCACAGACAATAAACTCCTGTGCTGCCACAGGGATGGCTGGGATAGGATTCACAGCCTTAATCCTACAACATCACAGAAGCCTCCATCTGTTGCCTCTAGAGCTGAGTCCTGCAAGGATGAGTGTGCCAAGGACATTGCAGGCGAGGGATCTCAGCAATTGGCTGCCAAGAAGCGCAGTGCAAAGCTGGCTAGCATAACAGCGGGCTCGCTACCTAGGTCACAAAAGATTGCAAATTCCTCAATAAAATTAAAAACAGCATTTTGGGAAAAGTGAAATAAATGTTAGCAGTAGCTCTTTCTGACTACTGTTTGTCTAAGGACAAACTCATGCACTCTGTGTCCAGTTAAAAGGCTGACTTGCTCCCCGGACACACACACACACACACATATAGCAAGTCTCAGCCACAGGCCTGCGGCCGTGACGACGGCCACGACACTTCACTTTGAATGCACACGAGTCCCGTCAGCTCTCGAGCCAGGAAAAAAAAAATACACACACATGCTCATCACCCGTGTTACGCAATCAGGCGGGGCTCTTAGACAACTGTGGAATAAGAGGCAGGGCATGCTCAGTATGCAGCCTAGCCATGCCACAGCAAATTGGCTTATACAGGGTATGTAACACACGCAGATTCTCTTGAACACTTGCCTCTTTTTTCAGGGAAGATTGATTCCTTATTCTTGGCTGTTCGCTTGTGTGGAATAGCACACGAGTTAGCTCGGTTGGTTTGCTTTTCTAGCCATTATTAATGCTGTTTACATATACTGTTAATCAGTCCTTGGTTAACCTATTTTTTTAAACACAAAACCACAAGAGAGTTTCCGTTTTGACACGTGACACTGGAAATACCCTGGAGAAGAGCTCTGTGTTTGCATGCGCTCTGAACATTTGCAGCCGCCTGTCCATTTTGTTAAGACCATCATCTGAGCGAAAGCCAAGAGTGACAACAGCCTCGGGAGGGCTTCCTGTCATAACCATTGCACAGGATGAGTTCAAACATCTTTGTCAACAAGGAGTCACTTCACACAGCCGTGGGTTGTAAACTTTTGTAGGGCATCTTTATATCGCCATTGCTCAGTAAGAAACCAGCGATGGTCTGTCTATCCATCCAATCATCCAATGCTATACCGCTTGTCCTCATTAGTGTTGACTTTAGGCAAGAGGTGGTGTATACCCTGGACTGGTCGCCAGTCAATCACATGGCAGTGAGGGCATGTCCAAATCCCCCATCAGGAAATTTGGCTGTTGTTCAATAAGTCGCAGAGAGAGAGCGGCTAGTAGGGTTGGGAGAGAATATCGATATTACAATGTATCATATTGTTGTATTGTATCTCTTGCAGTACAATATAAATACACAAAAGGTCCCTACATACTGCACATGGTTTCAAGGTTATGAACGATGCGCAATAAACTAGATTGAATGCTGTAAGAATACATCATCATGAGGCACAAGAAGTCAAGCCCATTTACCACCATAATCAGTGTTTTTCATTTGATTGATACAAACTCCTGATAATTATCACCACTGCATTAGCGTAGGTTTGTGATAGACGGAACTTTCTGACTTACGAACAAATTCTGGTTATGTCACTGCCGTTGTAAGCCGTGAATCCCTTGTATTGTCTTCTTTCCATGTCAAAGTACATAGAGTGGTGCACTTTCCATCCATGTAACTGTCAACATTATGTCTAAATGACAAATGAAGGGTTTATTTTTTACCTTGTGTTTTAAACGATTGGCTCCTCTTTGCTCTGTTCCTGGTACTATTTCTATATTAAATGAACTTGTTCATGAAGACTTTCTGTAAGTTGTATCTGCTTTAGTTGCCTAGATGTCGTGATGTATTGAGATTTGATGGTTTTCTTCAAATTTATTATCCTCAATCGCTGTTTCATGTTACTATAATTCTTGCTAGTGAAATATTGTGTTAATACCATCGTGAGATACTCTGTGATTACCATTTTGGTGGTATTTGACCGAATGCTCTTTACTGCCGGCCCTGGCATTAAGCAATACAGAAACATAAAAGGTGGCGTCCTGACTACTACTCCATTACTACCTACGAAGCCAGAAAATTACTGGATTAATTTTGTACCCTCATTCCATGTCAGTCCCATTTATACACAACAGCGACACAGTTGTACAGGCAAGGGGACTGAGAGACATTTGTGTCATTGACATCACAAAGGTTCAATTACACAACACAATAATCTTACCTTTTACTTCAATTGTAGCATTTGCATTTGGAGCCATTTCAAATGTGTATACACACATGTATTCCCCAGAATCGTCTGCCCGTGGTTTACCAATTCTGCAACAACACAGAATACTTTAGTCCCTTATCTTAAACCGACTAGTCACTCAAACATATGAAGTAAAATACTCCTGATTAGTTCGGACTACAGCAGCTAGAACCCGGAGGAACGGAGAGCCTGTAGCAAACAAAGTGTTGGCATGACGCTGGGATATTACAGAGCAGCAGCTCAGGATTCTGCAGGGAAGGGAACCATGGGCATATTAGCCGTAATCTTCGGAGTATCACTGATGTAATGTGACAAGGAAGTGACCAATTGGTCTTATCTTGTGGCTAGGGAATCTGTAGTATGTCTACAAGGGCGACAGTGGCTCTGTGCTCCACTGATGATACCTTCGTGACAGTGCAAAGTTACGAGTTAATACTGAAGGCCAGAGTTGATCACTTTTAGTATAAATTAAGTTCTATATCAGACTTAATGTTTTGCTTGTACATACAAGCCAATTATCACCATTTTCATTGGGAAAGATTCAGACAGGCCTTTCAAATCAGTAGGCCTACTGCCAGAAAGCCAATCAGTATGCTGCCTTAGTCTTGACAAGGTCAGATATATTTTGAACCTTTAATTCACTTCAGTATTTTCTCCACTGCCGTCCTCAAAGCCTTACCTGTACGCTGTGCTCCTCTGCTCGGTCCGCGTGTTGGCAATCTCCCGTCCATTCTTCACCCAGAAGCTCTCCGTGTGCGGGGTGTGGGCAGTGGTGAGGTTGCAATGTAGAGTAACTGGTACCCCAGGGGAGTCCGCCGGCAGGATAACCTGATCAGAGGCATTGATCTTTGGTTCTGCAAGACAAAGGCCTCAGTGTACTTCTTGTACTTCTTCAATATTCAGCAGCTCCATTAAAGGCTGTATGCTGGCAGAGTGAGATATCTGTGGACGGCCTGCTGTGGTATAAGTCCATGTATCAAACGATTTTGAGAAACCTCATAATAACTCGTTTAAGAGCAGAAAGATTTCAGTCATTCATTTAGAAAGGATGAAAAAAAAATCTTGATACACTATCACTGTGGAATATTATATACAGTACTGTACTGTGAAATAGTGTTAGTCAACCCCTTGCTATTTAAATGACTTTTTTTTTTAACGGCAGTCTTTTGGTCATTGGTAAAACAATAAATGGTTGGACAAATAGGGGATGTTGGGCCAAGGAAGAACACGATGTATTGTACTGTAACCGATTGAGTCACAATGGCATCAACGGAACCGAACAATCAACATGACATAATGGCAATTGCCTGTCTGTTCGTCATCTTCTTTGAACTAAAAGCTAACTAACTGAAGCTGCTATTTAATGACCATATGGACAAACTATGAGGAACGAATACTTTTACTTTATCCACTATGTGGAACATTAATGACCAATTCCATCCATCCATCCATTTTCTGAGCCGCTTCTCCTCACTAGGGTCGCGGGCGTGCTGGGGCCTATCCCAGCTATCATCGGGCAGGAGGCGGGGTACACCCTGAACTGGTTGCCAGCCAATCGCAGGGCACATACAAACAAACAACCATTTGCACTCACATTAACACCTACAGGCAATTTAGAGTTGTCAATTAACCTACCACGCATGTTTCTGGGATGTGGGAGGAAACCGGAGTGCCCGGAAAAACCCACGCAGGCACAGGGAGAACAGGCAAACTCCACATAGGCGGGGCCGGGGATTAAACCCCGGACCTCAGAACTGTGAGGCAGACGCTCTAACCAGTCATGCACCGTGCCGCCAACGACCAATTCGTTTATTGTTATTTTGATTATATTTCATTTTTAATAAAATGGGAGACTCTTTGATTATTCTAAAGACCTAATAAACGTGATTAAAATGTACGTCTCAGTGTCGCACTATCCCGAGGATAAGCCATAATGAATGTCGAATATATTGTACATGAATGTGGCTCAACTTCCCGTAGTCGATGTCATGTAGTTGTTCTTGAGATGGAAAACTATTGAAGGAACGGAATACCGTCATGAACTGAGTACCACCTATAATGCATTTATAATGCCAATGCCTTGGACAAAGACATATGTTTTATTACCAGCTCTGCGTTACGCATTACTTAGTGGAATAGTAGTTATATATTGTATGGTGCTGTAAGTTAAAATTGTTTTGCCAAGTTTTCAGTGGAAAATCAGCCCTAGACTAGATATAACCACAAACACATCACTGACAATCTTACATTACTGCTGTGCTGCACGACTTTGCCCTCTAAATGACAGAGCTCGCTGATCACAAGATGATTCATTTCTCAAGGACGTTGAGGGCAGAGTGTCCTCTACCCTGACTTGAGTGGGAGGCTCGCTTCCAGGACAGACTAACCTCAACGGCCATGGAACCCCTAAAGTGGAAGGAGCAGAGGGCCTGAGCATCATGAGAGCTACTGGCTCCTGCAAGGCCATGAGCCAGCAGGCAAAAGATGACCAGCTAGTGACTTCTATTAGCATTCTTCCTGCACTGCTGTATGCGCACTCGCTACAGGGAAATCACTCCCCTTCCCCCTTCAGTGCTTCCCCCACTAAACGTGTTCTATTAATAGCATGTTCAAGACATGCATACAGACACAACATGAGGTACATAAATTAACATTTAGCTAACTCGGCAGAATGGTCCACAGGCAATTCACACAGAAGGTTGTTATAAGGACGGCCTGTCAATCTCAAATGCTGAAGACTTTATATCTGCGTGAAACTCAATATAAAATGGAGGTCTAAATAGACAGGGATAACAGATTCCCTCCTGTCCCCCCATGTAACACTATTTTCTGCATAAAACAAAATCAAAATAATACATTTTCTCAAGTGCTTCTCCTTATTAGGATTGCTGATGAGCTGGAGCCAATCCCAGCTGAGTGGGTCAGAGGCGGGGTACACCCTGGACTGGTCTATAGCCAATTGCAGGGCATATGTAGACAAGCAAAAATTCACATTCACCTTCACACCTAAGGGCAATTTAGAAAACCCATATAATTATGGGGAGAACACGCAAACTCCTCACAGACATTTTCCAGCAGACATATGATATACTGTTTATATATATAAACATATACAACGTATTTATCCATCCATCCATTTTCTGTACCACTTATCCTCACTAGGATCGTGGATGTGCTGGAGCCTATCCCAGCTATCTTCGGGCAAGAGGCGGAGTACACCATGAACTAATCGTAAAAAGAGTATGCCAAAACGCTTCTTTTTGGTTTGAAATGGCTTACTTTAACCAGGACCCCTTGCCTGATGTGTAACAGTGGTGGATGAAATAGCAAAGCTTGCATTCATTTTCACCAGTGATGATCAGATAAGCTCCAGCACGCCCGCGACCTTAGTGAGGCTAAGCGGTACAGAAGACTAATGATCATCTTGGCAGGTCCAAGTCAAATGAATGGGAGTTGATGACGTGTATAACCTCAAAATATCCCCCTCCCTTTTTATTATGAACCATGTCCCCTTTCAGATGGCGTTCCCTATTAGTGGACAAACAATCCAGCACTTGATGAATTGTTCTTCACAATGATAGTAACGGCAAGGATGGTCGCCGCCCGCAAAGATCGCGGGGGCGGAGGGGGAAAAAAAAAAAGTAGGACATCAAAGGATGCGACGTCGCTATGACGCTTTGCTGTCCCAAGCTTAGCAGCCGGTTCAATTCAAATGGGCCAACAATCCAACGCTTGATGAATTGTGCTTCACAAAGATAGTCATGGGGGACGGTCATCGTGCGGGCAGCTGTGGACACAAGGTTGGCGGGGCGGAGGGGCCCCCCAAGCTGTCTTCTAAATGCTAACAAATGTCGTGATATGGACCAAGCAGAGCCAAGCTGTTTTCCATATTTAAATTGGGAAGATGAGCGATCCAATAAGAGCAAAGCTCATTTATATGTGACGTGATAAGGAGAAATCCGACTGTCTCAAATGCCAGGCAGAAAAGACCAACTAGAATAGCTTGAAAAGGGGCATTTTGGGCATTTCCCAACAAAATGATCATGCAAACCCGATGAAAGTACATAAAAGATAAAGAAATAGAAAAAAAATGACAGAAGAGGACCTTTAAACCAAAACAAACTGGAGGTCAGCCAGCATCATGGAACAGAATATTTGGGAATTTAGAAGTACCATTGTAGTATTTGGGTGGAACAAAAGTGAGGGAGACAGTAAAAATGTCTTTCTTTGTTGCAAGATTGGATTGTTGTAAAATCTTGAATAATCAGCCAGTACGCCGCTGTGTGCGGCCACCGTGACGAAAACAGAGAGAAAAAAAGATGCTTGGGGGTAAGCTATTTTATTACGCGGCCTTGTACCAAATGGACTCAAGTTTAAATAACAGCATGGTCAGTATTTTAGGAAATAATATTTACTGTACATCACTGAGTGTGCAGCTGCAGATTTGTGAACAGGGTCTATTCAGCATCAATATCTAATGTTGGTGTATTACAATGTGATATTGGTAATCTGTCTCAGCTCTAATTAACCGCCCTCCATTTTGCACCTTGGATTAAACTGTAAATGTGCAGAACAAGAGAATATGCGTACATTTTCAGACGGTGGTATGCTAAAAATAATCAACTTCCCCTAAATCATGTGATGCTCATACAGACATCCACATTTGTCAGAAGGGCCGGCAAGGATCTGACACCTGCAGCCTCTCTGGGAAAAGCTCAAAATGACTAACAACATTCCACGTCTCTCTGTGCTTCAGTAAACCGAGCAGCCGAGTATGCACAGATTAGAAAGGTCCACTCACCATTCAGTTTGTTTGACTGTTTGTGTGCACAGAGCAGAGGGTTTAAGGGCCTATAATGTCATTACTCATTCGCAGTCACACACTTATTGGCTGAGAAGGTTACACTATGCTCAGACAAGTCCAGGGAGACTGCATCATGGAAATAAAATGTCTCATCCGAAGGGAAAATGAGACACCTGATGGGGTCTGATCCTTTTATTGGATCACCACCAAATTAGAGAGCAAAAATATATCATTTTTCTCGAGACTGAACCTTTGTGTCTTCTTACATTCCCATTTACACTTGAGTGAAAAGGCTGCAGGACAAATGAAAAAATACTTAAGAACGCTTAGGTTAGCATGCATTTAGCAGGCAGTAAATACAATACAACCAAAGTAACAGTCACAGTTACGATTACAAACAGTGAAAGAATGAAATTAGCATTCAGAAGAGAAGCCAGCGATTAGGCAAAATGACGTCAGATAGAGAAGGGTAGAAAAGGTTAAAAAAATGGATAGCAACAACGTTTCTGTGTTTGTGGTCAGCAACAAGATATTTAAAGGATTATGGGAGAGACAAGCTAATAATGAAATGCTCGTATAAGTATTTTAGAGGAGATATTTTCTATCATTGCTGTTCTATGACATCCGTCTGTCCATTCCGAGCATGACAAACAAATTTTACAGCATAGTATTTGAATTAAACATGGATTTTATGGGACAGGTTTAGCAGGATAAATGTCAATATTTGAATTGCCAAAACTGTCTGTCGTACGTTTAATATTTTGAAATGTTTGACCGCAATGTCCTATCCGAATGAGGACAAATCCATATATATCCTTACAACCCGTTCCTCTCAGCTAGTATTGATAGGTAGCAAATAGTGATGTAACGATTCATTCATTATATCGATGTATCGATTTATATTCCTACGATCCAACTGGATCGATCTGTGCTCGGCAATTAGCCTTCCGGACGTAAATACAGCTATATCGATTTTAATCATTTTAAAAGGTAATCAATCGATTATATCGATACTAGAAGATAACACACTGTATTTAAGCACAGCAGGCTTTACATGGAGGTGTGTATGTGCTGTATTTCCAAGACAAAAGCTTGTAATTCCTTTTACTTTGCTTGATTTTTCAGTTAGCACACTGAAGTTCGCACTGTCAAGGTTACTTTCTTCGTAGTCTCTTTTCTTCGTTTCCCTTTCTACGCCCCACACCTAGTCACTCATTTCCGTAGTGCCCCTAGTGGTTGGACGAGACACCACAGTATGTGTCTGTATTGTTTTTTAAGCACTTTTGACCTTTAAGACGTTGGTCTGCTCGTTGGCAGATGAGGAGGAGGCGAGCGAGAATGTTTCAGGCTTACGTTTGTCCTACAAAGAGCAGGTTTCTTCATTTATTTAGCTCTATATATATTATTAACACTATTCCTAAAAGATGTTCCTTGTGAAAACCTCAAAATGCTTCATTTTTAGCCATAAGTATTTGACTGTTGAGTACAGGGATTCTCAAACTTTGGGTCCAGCTCGGGACTCCTTAAAGCGGAAATTTTTTTCCAAGGACCCCCCCCTCATAAAACACCAATTAAAAATCGATTTTCTTGGGAAAATTGGCCCAACAAGTAAAACCATAGCAGAAATAATATAAATAACAATTTGTTTCCTTTTTCTCTTTTGTTTTTTTGTGCAAAGCAGTACAATCAATCAATCTTTTATGAGGCAGACTCATAGCCCATTAGAAAACATGTACTGGATGTGTTTTCTACACAATAAGACACGAACGGAAAGTACATCAGGAAAATCTAATGGCCATAATTAGTTTTTATCAAATTCCCTTAAAATAAACACCAAGAATCTAAGAAATTTCACCTGCACTGTCGAGTATGCAGGTATTTATTTAACAGCCACAGTTTTTGGGGGCTAAAAAGTTATGAAATCGATTTCCAGTCACTGAATCGTTTTGGATTGTATCATTCTTAATGAACCAATGTCGTCCTTGAATTGAATCGGCTACCATGAATCGTGATACGAATCGAATTGTTGCAAAAATGAATCGTTACACCCCTAGTACCAAGGTAAAACGTCATGCTTCCACAAAGCTCCCAGTGGAAGTATTGTATTGATATTTGACATGGGAATCGTCATAATGCATAGTTTAATGGTAACATTAGCTTATTTTGACCTGTATCCATAAATCAATAGACTTTTATTGTCACCCATCTGCATCGTTCATCATTAAAGGTTATCTACTCATTTTATTAGTTGTTTTAAATTGTTATGATAGTTGTAAAAACAAAGTAACAGCGATTAATAATCATCTTGACAATTTTCAAAACAAAGTGAATGGGGGAGGTATGGTCTAAGGAAGATAAATGTGTTTTAAGGACAATTGTGACGGCCAATGGAGGTTGTCAGCAGTTGGTTTACTAAAATAAAGTAAGGGCAATCGGCTCTTTTCTTGGCGCCGTTGGAATCTTCCTAACAAAGCCAATGGGGAGATGTGGATTGAGAAGGCTGTACAAGTTTGAAGGACAGTACTGGAAGCCAATGGAGGTTGTCGGTAGTTGGTTTATTAGAAAGAAATAACAGTGATTGATTCATGTCTCAGTGGTGTTGAGAGTGTTTAAAACAACGTGAATGGGGAGGTGTGGTCTGAAGTGGAATTATTTTTTCAGAAGAACATTTATGGCGGCCAAGTTTGTCGGCAATTAGTTTATTAAAACAGAGTAAGTGGAATTGGTTCTGTCACTGTGTTGATTCATGAGAAAACAGCCAAATGGGAGGATGTGTGTATTTGAAGTACCATTCTGTCCACAAACGGAGAGGCTCACTAAAACAATGTAATAACACATTTTCATTGGTTCTTTTAACTACACACTTTTAACAGTACATGAAGGACAACACAGAAAATGTCTAGTTGTGAAGTAGACCAATGAGTTTGTCATCAAAAAGCAATGCTAAAAAAACCTGAATAAATAATGTGGGTAGTATTTGTTTAATTTTGTGTAGCCAGTGGCCGCTGTCTTAAGGGGAATCCCGGACAGGGTTTACAGGATGGAGTGGTTAGGCGAGGAGATTACAGGATCATTCATCAACTAAAGGACATACACTACTCACTCTGTAGCACCGAAATGGTGGCCTGGGCCCGAATCCAGGTGATGGCAGGGTTTTGTCGCAGGTCGTTTCGCCTGGGGTCGTTGCTTGCCCGGCACTCGTAGGTCCCAGAGTCTTCCAGTGTGAGGCGTGTGATACCCAACACACTGACACCATTGGCCCCGTACGCTGTGTTGATGGACACTCTGCGCTTGCGGGCTCCGTCCCACAGCTGCTTGAAGGAGTCTGCTCGGTTGATCTCAGAATACCACCACTGGATCTCCGGGGTGGGATTACCGAGTACATCGCAGTACAGCTCAAAGGTGTCTCCCGTAAGCTTAGTCTCAGACATCGGCGACTTCACGAACCCAGCTGGAAAGAAAGGGTTGATGAGGGTTAGAGCAGTAGGAAAGGTGAGTAAATGCCAAGTGATGGAGAAGGAAATTCAATGTGATTCGAGTACAGCTTGTAAAAACAAGGTATCAGGCAAAAGTATGAAAGAAACCCACATCATTCAAAAGTCTTAAGAGAAATCAAAATACCCATAGAACTGTCACCCAATTCTTCAGTCCCTCTCCCAGTGATTTACTAGAATCTTTACTAAAAATGTGTGCTGATGTTCGGAGGCAAATTGTAAAGCGTAAATATGACTTGGGACTTTGAAAATTACACTTTTGTACAACGACAATAAAAAGGGTCATAAACCTTAGTGTGTGGTACAGTTGAGAATAATAATGTGTTTACAAAAACAAGGGGGTAAAGCTCCAAATCCTCATTCTTGCTTTTACTGTATTTCCATCTATCCCTCCATCCATTTTTGTATCGTGTTTGTCTTCATTAGTCTTGCGGGGAACTGGATTGTAACCCAGTTGACTTCGGGCAAGAGGCGGGGTACACCCTAGACTGGTATACAGCTCTTTGCTATCGCAGGGGCTTTTATTTCCATACACACAAAATGCATTGGGGCCACTAGACATTCTATTGCAGATCAAAAAAGAAGAAAAAAGAACCTTCACAGAAGGTGAAAAAAAGGAATATTAGCCTGTTCCACAAAAAGTCAATGTCTTCATTTTACAAACTCAGACGTACTGTTTTTCTTACCGTAAATTACTGAACGAATATTTAGTTGTTTAACCACTGTTTCTTAGAACTGCTTTCAGGGGTCTGGTATTGCAGCCCATGACAAATGGACTACATTGTGTATAAATGTTTTTACAGTTGTAAAAGATGGCACACATTTTCAAAGATTTAGTTCTTTATTTCTTTATTTTAGGTATAGTTTTCTTGGGACGACATGGCGGGTAGTGGTTTGAACATCTGCACACAGTTCTGAGAGTTGGATTTTAATTTAGGTTCCAGTCTTCGGTGTGGACTTTGCATGTTCTCCACACCCTTGCAAGGGTTCCAGAAATATGCCTTTTAGGTTCATTAAAAACTCAAAAAAAGGTGTGAATGCTTGTTTGTATATGTGCCTTGTGATTGGCTGGCGACCAGTCCATGGTGTACCTTGTCTCTCATCCAAAGTCAGCTGGGCTCCAACTCAAACACGACCCTAATCAGGACAAGTGCTATAGAAATTGAATGGAGCAATTTGCTTCGTTTGACTTTAGTTGCAACTAAATAACAGCAGGAAAATGTGGGTCCCAGGGTGAGACCAGATGTGAACCGATGGTCTATATAGTCACAATACACCAACTGTCGTGCAGGTAAAGCACACATTACTTTAAAACTGTTCACTGTAAATATATGCTGGAGGAAAAAAAGGAACACATCTGAGTTTAATCAGTCTCGTCAGGTTCCCTGAAGACTGTTCATCAGAGGCCCTTGTCGAGTAGACGTACACTTGTCAACAATCAACCTGACTCTGGCACGTTGCCGCAGCAATCAGTGGCACCACTTTCACTTGACCTCGAAAAAAGGAAAACTTCTGGAAAGTTAACTTTGTTGGTGCTGGGAGTGAACAACATTTATATAGGTTCTTAGACGTACAGTATTTCTAAACATGCTTTAAGAGTTGGACAGTGGGGAAATAACTAGGGATGAAGGTTCAACTACATTTTGTTGATCTTGGTGATAATTATTTGTCAATATTAATTTAATACAATGGTTAAAATCTCTGGGCAGCATAGTGACTGAGCGGTGAGCACGTCTGCCTCACAGTTCGGGTTCGAATCCAGCCCCCAACCTTCTCGTGTGGAGTTTACATGTTCTCCCCATGGTTGCATGCGTTTTCTCCTGGTAGTCTCGCTTACTCCCACAGTCCAAAAACATTCACAGGTTAACTGAAGACTCTTAAATAGGTTTGAATATGAGGGTGAATGGATGTTTGTCCAAATATGCCCTGCTGACCAGGGTTTACGCCGCCTCTCGGCCAAAGTCAGCTGGGATTGGCTGCAATTTACCTGCTATCCTAATGACGATAAACGCGACAGGAAATGGATGGATGGGGAGATCTCAGAATTTCCTGAACTCCTGTTTCAATGCTAGTGTTATACTGAGCAGAATGATTTCTTCCTGGAGGAGTTGTGCCATAGCGAAGTGCTTTGGCAGTATGGCGGATGTCATGTTGTCTTTTTTAGACAGCAAATTCGTTGAGACTGAATCGACAGTCTCTGCTGTTAACCAGGTATTTCTCTGCTATATACATTGTAGGTGGAAGATGTATTCCAGTGGGACATTAAAGGTATGTAAATACATAAGCCAGCCTGCACAGTTCAATTACAAATCAAGCGCATATTAACAGCACTTCAAAATGGTTGTGGGGGAATGGAATAAAATTAATCTCCTTTAATCCTGAGCAGATATTGCTGTGACAGCAGAAACGAGGTCAACCAACCTTCAATATGGATGAGCTGGACATGGTTTTTTTAGTTGGAAATCCATTTGAAGAAAACTCAAACGACCACCTTCCCAATATACCACTGAATAACTGACACATTGGAATACCGTCAGCTCATAGTATTCCACTGGGAACCGCCTCCCTGTCTAGCGGAAACACTGCGTTATCGATAATAAAGTGGGATCCCATCGGTATTATTGCGTGAGCTGCACGTATACTAGTGTGTGTTTGGGCTTCCTTCATGCTCTAGTTCCACATCGGTAGTCAGCCCAACAACACACTGACAGCCCTAATGAACCTCATCTAATGACAAATCACCTGGACCACAGATACTCTTCTCAACATTCCCTGAAGCCTGTCAGCTGTAAAACATCCATCCATCCATCCATTTTCTTTACTGCTTATCCTCACTTGGGTCGCGGGCTGCTGGCGGGGTACACCCTGAATCAGTCGCCAGGCAATCGCAGGGCACATAAAAAGAAAAAACAACCACACGCACTCACATTCTCACCTACGGGCAATTTAGAGTCCTCAATCAACCTACCACGCATGTTTTTGGGATGTGGGAGGAAACCGAAGTGTCCGGAGAAAACCCACCCAGGCACGGGGAGAACATGCAAACTCCACACAGGCGGGGCCGGGATTTGAACCCCGGTCCCCAGAACTGTGAGGCAGATGTGCTAACCAGTCAAACACCATTCCAGCCAGCTGTAAACAAAAGAAAGCAAATAAGAAAATGACCTTAACTTTGTCCTCCATCGGTAAAGGAAATTGGAACAAAGATGCTTTTAAACTGCTGGGAGTAAACTGGAGTAGTCATCTCAATAAAACAAATTAATTTATACTTTATAAAATAGCTTTGATTCTTCATCAACTTTATGAGGCCAGACAGTGGCATTTTTTAGCTTTTTCTTATGATCCAAAACTTTTTACAGGCCTATTCTCCATTGTGAAAATTACGTTAAGGATAAGGGTCAGATTTTTTATTTTTTTTTGTATTCAGTCCCAAAAGTCAATTTCACTTAGCAACTTGAAATGTGTTAGGTGGCTACCATTGAAATGACCTTGTACCTCAAGAGTCTCCAAAATCCATGTCCAAGAAGATACAAGGAGCCATTTTAGGGTCATTTTGGCCATTTCCAGAGGTCCCATTAAGACAAACCTATCTTATATATGTTGTCCGATTGTTATCAAATTTGAACAATAAATACTAGACAGATCGGCAATGGTAAGTTGGGCAGAATTTGAGTTTTTGTCATTGCATGTTGGTGTACCGTGGTGGCGAAACTTGATGAGCGACCATAAAACACAGAACCCTAATAACTCAACTCCACAAGGTCAGACTTTGACCAAACGTGGTGTGTGATGAAGTTCCCACCCTTAAGAGACTCACAGGCGTACCTCCTACTCACATGAAGGAAAAGAGGCAATAACCCCTCCCGACACTCCCATTTATGTACTTCAACCTGAGGTAGACATGCTAACAACTAGTCTACTGTGCTGCCTGGCTTTGAGTTTGATATTTCATTTATTTATGTATTTTTACTGTCATTTGGCTCCGGTCGATTTGAAAATGCATTCTCCCCCAAACTTGTGATCACTGTCTTCTGGCTAGTTGACTCGAACAGAATGTCAAAACTCCTGCCAAAAAAATAAATAAATAAATAAATCACATACTTAACAATACATGGCTTTTTTACTTGCTAACCATAGTAAAGGTTCTTTTGTCTAAAACAAGCTCATGACTCACAGCCACATGGAAATGAATTGGATAGAAGGGAGGCAGGAATTTTGAGGAAAATTTAGTGGGAATAAAAAAGAAAACTAAATGTCAGAGGGTATTCGGCGCTTACAATGTGAGTTTTTAATGTGTGATGCCTCCAGTTATGCGGAGTAATTAGCATTTCTTTCTTTTCTCTGCAAACATCTGCCTCCATCAAGCTCACACCATAATTCCAGAGGGTGAAACTGAGTCTAATACGCCTACACTCATGCAAGCAGAATTTCAATTTGACACATTTACTGTGACATTCTTTACTACGATTGTATGCGTGAGAGGCATTGAGCAACTCGATTTGTGGCAAAGGTAGCCATCGACGCTTAGAGAGCATAATAATACAAATAATGCATAAAAAGCCACTTTAATGCATTTCAAGGTGATGGCCCTAAGAAGAAAATAGCAGAGCGTAATTTGTATTCAGCAGAGGAGAATTAACACACAGAACAAACTACAGACAACGCTCAACAAATGAGCAAGTGCAATTGCTGCGCGGTTCCAACAAGGTGCTGACACAGAGCAGCTGGTGCTCATTCATTTCAAAATAACACTGGAAGAAGAATGCAGCTAGCCATTGCGAACTAATGTTCTCTGCTACTCCATTAGTTCCTCACAAATAATTTGGGCAAACACAAAAGAAGCTACAATCTTTAACTAATATGGTGTATCTTCTATTTGCTGTATATATATATATATATATGGATATCACTTTTGGTGAGATTCAGTAAAATAAATCATATGAATAGTTTTTAATTGTATGCCAAATAGCGGCATGAATTTAACATCATTTTCTGGATTATTTAAATGTAATACATACAATTTAAAAAAGAAACTATAACTCAAGATTTTTCAATCAATATTTTGTAAAAAAAACAAACAAAAAAAACTGGTCTTACATCTATGAATTAATACATCTTTAATTAATGTAATATACAATTTGTATTGTGGTATATTGGTTCACAGACTAACTTTCATGCAGCTGGTGCGGGCTCAATTCCCACTCGGTGCCCCAATTGTAATTGTTTATCAACTCCAGCAAAAGAGAGCCTTTTCAATATAGTTGTTCACATAGCTGACTTTTATAAACATGTGAGTGTGATCACACTCTATTACCCATTCAAAGAGGCCCCCCTGCAATTGACTGGTGACCAGTCCAGCGTGCAACATATAGTACCCTAAACCTAATTGTTTTACAAGTGTGACAAAATAGACCATTTTCACTGAGGTGGTCCACACTGCAGACTTTCATTCATGGTGTTCAGGGCTAGATTACCACTGAATGTCCCATACACAGTCACCCTCTATTGATCTGTGACCAGTCGAGGGTACAATATTCCCAAACTGTAATTGTCTTTCAACTGTGGCAAAAAAAAATGGAGGGATTGGCAGTCTAGTGAGTCACAAAGCTGACTTTTATGAAGGTTGCCCAGCTTCATTCCCACTGAATAAAAGGTCAACTCTTGATTGACTGGCAACTGGTCCAGGGTGATATATGCTGAATCCCAATTTGCATTTTAGGACTATCACTTAGTTGTTTGTATATCATAAGGTTTTCCTCAGTTAAACTCAGATAGCTTATGGGACTTTATGCAGGGTAGTGCAATGAGAAAGAGGCTGATTGTTCGGCAGCAGTAGCAGCGCAAAAAAAGATAAAGGTTTTTTAAGCGTTAAAGCGTTACTCCACTGATGTCGGTATAAAAGAGAGCTCCCCTGAGAGGCAAGATCAAGCCGCACACAAGTGCCGTGCAGCCTGAGAGTGAGTCAGCTGCCTGCCTACAACCTGGATCCCCATCTGCACTCCCACAAGGCAGACAGAGAGAGCAGTGAGTAGGAAAACCCCCCCAAGGACTGCTGAACTGGTCACACGCAAAAAGGCAGCATGTGCGCACGCGTGTGGTGGATTGGTGGTGGCTGAATCTGCATTGTACCTGCATTGTGCTATGACAGATTTTGCATTTTTTACCAGAAACAAGAGCTGCAGCTCTTCTGACTGATTTGATTTTGGAATATTTTTTTGCTCATCATGCAGCAGTAACGTGATATTATATAATGTATACCACAGGTGTCAAACTCAAGGCCCGGGGGACCACATCCAGCCTGCCACTCTATACCAAAATGTCAAATCATCATATGTAATATATCATAATTCTGAGATATTGCAAGCATTTTTGGTTACCAAACATCTTTTAACAGTGGCTTAAACAGTAGTTGAACAAACTATAATCTTTGACTTCTGATTCCAAAACTAGTTATCTGTCAATTTGTTGTGTTTATATAATACTATGATGAGGTGATGAAACATTCACTGCATGTGGTTTCACAGTCGGCACGGTGGACGACTGGTTAGCACATCTGCCTCACAGTTCTGAGGACCGGGTGTTCAAATCCCAGCTCCGCCTGTGTGGAGTTTGCATGTTCTCCCCGTGCCTGCGTGGGTTTTCTCCGGGTACTCCGGTGTCCTCCCACATCCCAAAAACATGCGTGGTAGGTTGATTGAAGACTCTCTGTAGGTAGGTGTGAATGTGAGAGTCAATGGTTGTTTGTTTATATGTGCCCTGCGATTGGCTGGCGACCAGTTCACCACACACAGGGTGCCTCTCGCCTGAAGATAGCTGGGATAGGCTCCAAGCACGCCCGCGACCCCATTGAGGATAAGCAGTGCAGAAAATGGATGGATGGATGGTTTCACAGTCATAACGGCCCTCTGAGGGAAACCATAACTGCAATGTGAGTGATTCTTGTCACGTTCCAAGAATCAGTTTGACACCCCTGCCGTATACAGTATTTTACTGAAACAATATTATCCAGGTACTATGCCAACAATAATTTTACCAGGCAGCAATGTGATTTTAATATACCAAGTTGTTTGTAGTGTCATGGTTTACATAGTATAGCTAACTTTCATGCTGCTTTGTGCAGGCTCGATTCCCTATAATAAACTATAAGAAATAAAATAACCATGTTCAACATAGCACACAAGTATACAAGTAAGTCATTTGTGTACTATGAAGTCTACCTCTATTTAAATGCACTGTAGTATTGAGCAGGTACGAGTGCATCCAGAAATGAAGTTAAAATCATTTCTTTTCATGCCTAGTTAGCTATCCCATATAATCATTAGCACATTCCTAACGCACGCAATTCCTGATTTTAATCAATCTGTTATTTGACACATATGAAAAACATAATATGCATTCATATTTGAGTGCATTACTTTAAACAACACACGTTATAGTGTGTACTGCGCACCTTAGGTTTGTCCCTTCAGTGTAGCTGGAGCGCTCCATCCCTACCCCTCAAGTGTAATCTGTTGCGTTGCATTGTATTCATTCATTTCATGGCATTCTGAAGAGCAAAACTACATTAAATGCAGGTGTGAAATTGTTTACCGTGTTCTCAACAATAGTTATCATACAAGAAAACTATATAGCACTCAGGGCTGCTCTGTGTGTAGTTTGAAGGTTTATAATTTACCGTAACATAGGCGTTAATCTTACTAGCATGTCAAGCTTTTTACTTCACTGTATGCTAGCACTTACGTAGCAGACGTTCATTGTTTAATCGTTTGTTTTATGTGACAGTTTTCAAGTAAACTACAGCTGGGAGTGACAAGTAAACAACTTGAAGCAAGAACGTTGTGCCTCTTATTTGGAGAATGTTTGCGATCTGTGTCACACTATTCACAGTACGATTGTGATTGGTTGAATTATGTATGCAGTGCACGTCGGGTACCCGAGTTCTTTTGCCTCCAACATCGCAGGATCTTGCGATATGACTATTGCATATGCGCATATCGCAATGATGATGCTGAAACAATGCATCGTGCAATGCATTCGACTTATGTACAGGTCGCTTGTCCAGAGTCACATACGTGTTGATTAACCACTTCAGAGTGCAACATGTCCTAACCCTAACTGTTTAACAATTGTTGCGTTGATATAATGTGTAGTGGTCTACACAGCTCACTTTCACGCAACGTTTGTGTGCTCAATTCCCCACACAATGCCCCATTCATAATCATGTATTGATGAACTAGCGTCCGGTTAAGTTCTTGTTTCAAGTGTGGCAAAACAGAACCTCTTCAATGTGGTGGTTTGCATATCTGACTTTCATACAGTTAATATATTATATTGTGTGCCACCTCCCAGGCGCACATGGTAATCTCCCTCTACCTGTTCATCACAGCATCTTCGGCGTTTTTGTTTTTTTTAACCACTTTTACATTTCATTATCCAGCGATCAGCATGTTTTTACACTTGACATGACCATTAACAATGCAATGGTTTCCTTTGGGAGAAATTGTCTGAACGAGCGGATTGTGTACCATTGTACCATGGTATGACAAAATTGTTGCAACTTGCATCACCCTGACAGCTGTTACCAAACAGGATGAATCGGTTACAGCTCACTCAGCCTCACTTTGAAACCACCGTGATCTACTTTTAGCGTAGTATAGCTTGGTCGTAGCTCATGTTTTTGCAGTGTCAAGTTTACAGCATGCCTCACACAAGTGTGTCATGACACGAATACAGTTCAAAGTGCCCAATGGAGTGTCTCATTAGTTACAAGTTACATGAGAGTCCTATTGTTCCCTTTTAGATTCAGCACAACTGAGCATGTGCTCATTTCACGGAAGCTCAAATAAGAGCACATATTCATAAATAGCCAGTTTTTAACCTTTTAACATGAATATTTCTATATATTTCATAGTTTCTTGTCAAATAAAGGTCTATCGAGGAGTGTGTTTGACTTTCAGCTTATCTCATCAGTGGTCGCCACTGTCTCAGGTAATATTGTATGTCATAATAATGTACTGGACAGCCAGGAGAGGATATCATTTTTGTCATGACACTACCCCTACCGCTTCTCATAAAAAAGGTGTATTGATTAGTATAAGCTTTTTTCCTCTTATTATTGTCGACTTTGCCATATTGTACAGAGCAGCTAGGACCGGTGTGTCTGATCTTTTTTGTCGCTATGTTACCCCACTGTCGGAATAGGTAACTACTACTTTAATAGTCGTCATCACATTTGTCGCCATCGTTGGAAACCCATCTGTGGTGGATGCTCACTGGAGGAAGACGCAAAGAGGTTGATGGATGTAGTGAGAGAAGACATGAGGGCATTTGGGGTTAGAGAGGAGGATGCAGGAGATAGGCTTACATGGAAAAGGATGACGCTAAGGGGACAAGCTGAAAGGAAAAGAAGAAGAATGTCCCCCTGGATGGAATCGGAAAAATCTTATCAATTCCCATCCCTAAGGATGACAGATTTATTTCAACAGTGGGCATCCAAACCTTTTAGTCATTGTCGAAAATCAGTTTGTTGAATTATTATTATCATCATTATTATTGTGGTCGGACTCGCACCCTAAAACCCCATTCGCTATTTTCGTTGACAGCAATGAATGACTAGCAAAATACAAATGATTTGTTACTCCTTGTACTATTCCAAAATAATAGCCCAACAAATGAAAAATCCAATTTGATTGTTTGAAAACTACAGTATATATTCAACCGCTAAGAGAGTACAATGGCACGTTTTGACTGAGATTATTTAGGTGCTGCGTCTCCGTTTTTCTTTTTTAGTTTAAATTTGCTTTATTTTAACCAGGATCTCTCACCATAACTTGGCTACAGGCGGAATCCCAGGTCTGTTTTGCGCTCGCCGGTGCCAGAAATCCTGCCGCCTTTGGAGCTAGCCTGCTGCTACTTAGCCTGGTGACTCCCTAGCCGCTGTCATCATCTGCTAAGAAGATCGAACGATTGTGCATGGGTGGGGATTGATTCATGAGGACCACGGGCATATTTAATTTGCCAGCGGTTGTCACCAGCACTTCTGGTTGACCCACTTTTGTATCCGTGTTTTCCATATTTGGCAAAGACTGCCCCCTTTCCTCTTATTGGTTGCCTCTGTGTAGAAGCCCACTTGTGAGAGGACACTTGTTTGTTACATTGACAGCGCTGGCTCTGCAGCAGAGATGTAGGCAGAGATCTTCACTAGTGACGTAGATAAGTGCAAGAAATTCGAATGGCCAGATTTCAGGTCTCTCAGCAGAAAAACGTCTGGAACTCGGGAATGCATGGATGATTTTAATTCATATTTCACGTTTACTGAGGCACCCTAGAGTCAATATTACATCCCAAATATTTGGTTGGTTTGGTAAAATATGGCACCTTTAATTGAAACTGACTGGTTCACTTCCGCTTATAAGTATAAAGTATGAATCAAGGTTTTATGATGGTGAAACATCCGAACAAATGAAACTTAAGGTATCACTGCATATCTATGTACTATAGATATATGTTTATATTTTTTTGAAATCATTGCTCGTTTTTTCACAGTTGTGTGTGCGGGTCTGCCTGTTTTGTGTTTTTGCGCTCATTGCAGGTCCATATCAGATTTCACACTGAGCAAGAGCGACTCGGTCGAAGCGCTGGCTCGAGGCCCGCAGCATATTTTCCAGATTCACAAATGGGTCTTTTGTCCAGAGCACGGACAGGAAACACGATAATGGACAAGTTGCTCCTTCAACTCAGCTCTATTGATTGGATGGGATGTAGCCTTATAATGCTATTCTTAAAAAGGCAAACCTCGCCTCACTTGATTGCAATGCTTGGCGGAAATAAAGAGGAACAAAAGGGGCCACTTATTGGCAAAATACTACTTATTATACACCAGTGCTTTAAGGTGCAGTGCTTGTGGGTGCAGCCTTCTTGTTTATGTCTTCATTCAACAATATCAAGAATCAAACTTGGCTGCTCTAGTAGCTGCTCTAAAGATTTGTACAATGGACCCTTCAAGGATGAAAACCAAATGTTCAAGACAATTTTTTTCAATTGGAAATAGTTAAAAATTACATTTATTATACCTTTATTAACCGTATATGTTACTTTTAAGTAACATTTTAACATTCGTAACTGTCACGCAAGTGTGAAAAGAAGTTAACTGCTGTTAACATAAGTGATGGGCATAATAGCTGATTAGTTAATCGTTACAAATTTGATCGATTGTATGGAATTGATTGTTTATTGATCATGTCTTCAAGCAATTGTGGCAAAATGGAGTACACTGTTCTCAACTACTGTCCTCAGCATTTCAGTGAAAAACACACGTATTCACATTTGTTTGTTCCCTTCTGTTCTAAGATCTTTGTATGCCGGGGAGGAGCTAAGTTTAGACTGGGTTTTCCGAACTTCTTCCCCGCATGTGCATGTACACGGCTTTTCTGACACATTTTTCAAAATCAAATCATCTTAAAGCCATTTTATAAGGGTAATATTGTAAGTTGAGTTTGAAATGATATTAAAGTGATCATAGTTTGCGGTATACTTACAGTTCAAACTACAGTGGTGCCTTGAGATACGTGAGACCCGACCAGAGTTTTCCGAGTTATGGACCGTCATTCGGGCGATTTTTGTTTTTTTTTCTGTTTTGTTTTCTTTGCTTTGACTTGCAAGTACAAACTTGAGATATGAGCACTGTCTGGTGGCAGTGAACTCAATTCGACTCACTTTACAATAACAGCACTTTGGCAAATATTGAACAATTACCGTAATCAAAAAAGAGCCTTCAAGCTGTTTAATGCAACTCCCAGTTCAAGTTCACCTTCACACTAAACATAAAAGAAAGAGAATTACATGTTGTGTATTTTTTATTTTTCTTTAAAAAGAACTTTCCTCATGGGAAGTATGCTTAGGTTAATGCTAACAAACAATGCTAAAACACCATTGACATGCCAACGATGAGCATCGATACTTGCGGCTTTAGAAGCAACGCATATTTAAACACAAACAGATTTAGACAAATAATATAATAATACTTACAGGCATATATTCTTTATCGCCTATGAAAAAATGACTAATGTTACACTTTCTTAGTCTGTAACTTACAGTAGTAGTACAAGTCTATTCTTCTTTTGTGTCGGCATGATTGTTCAGTATTATACTTCCTCCCAGTGGACAAGGTGGGATCACCAAAACGAACAGCACAATGAATTGTATCGCAGCATCAAAACATTATGCACCAACTGCTTAATTCTTTACTGTTAGACTACTCTTAAGTTTTTATAAAGTACAATATTATAGTGTGATAGTTTTCTTCATTTAAAAACACACACAAACATTTTTTGTCTTTTTGGGTGGGAGGCTGGGACACATTAATAGCATTTCCATTCCTTTCAATGGGGAAAGGCAATTCGAGAGGTACGAGAATGGTCACGTAATGAATTAAACTCGTATCTCAAGGCACCACTTTATTAATATATGGCCACTTACATGTATAAACATTTTTAGGGGTGGTGTCGATTACTCATGCATTTCACTTTTTCTCGTGGTAGGGCTCGGTCCCTATCTTTTACGTTTACTTTATTACATGTATAACTTAGCATTAGCAGCGACCTATATGGTCACTCTCTTAGTATTTATTTTTTTTGTTCTCTGTATAGCATGGTTTCACGGCCTTCGTGGCTGGTAGTGGCATCACATGTCTTGGCGAGGCGGCTGCAGCTGTGCACAAGGAGGCCATCCATTAAGCGTTAATGGATTCACTTTCACAAAAGGACCTTAAACCTACGCTGCCATGTCGTGGCGGTAAAAATAGAAACAGGGCAGAATGGCCGGGTGGAGGGCACGGGGGGGAACACTATTTGCACTCATATCTGTCGCAGGAACTCGGCCGCCTACTTTTCCCCAGATGAACGTGAGGAGGAAAAGAGCCACGGATTCCCCTTGCGCTCCACTCCCCCCACTCCTCTGATGCACTTATAATTATTAGTCTCCGTGCGTCACAACCTGAAGGCAGTAATATCACAGGAAAATGTAATATTACATAAGAACCCATACAAGTTTGGTCCCTAATCTGGACCGTGTCAGAGAATTTAACTGCTTTTGGATGCACACATGAAAAAAACAGCTGACCTGTACTGTATCATTGAGTGAATTTACCTAAAATACCATGCCCCCCCCCTCCCCCATCCCCACACATACACACACACACACACACATATATTTCTTTGGCCACTATCTAAACCAATGGACAACCCTCTCGTCAGATACAGTATGTCCTGACCAACAATAAACAGGATTATGGGATATAAGATTTTCCAGATAGCCAAGATCAAAAAAGGCTTCACGTCACACTCCAAGCACCACACAGACCCCCGAAAAAAGAGCAAAGAACAGAATACCTGGGATGAGATTTAGTTATAAAACTGTTTTGATTGTGTGCATATTTGTTCCATAATCCACTCGTATACACTTTTAACGTTATCATACTATTTTCTATAATGCTTTTTTTTTTTTTTTTTTTAAATGGGTCAAATGAAAACACCTTTACACTAGGACAGTGCAGTTTTGCAACAATCCTTCTCATCTCACCCTCAAGTTGTACCATATATTAACCCATAGAAAGAAGATGTGGGGTATTAAGCATTAAATTTAAGTATGCACAGTAATTCTCTCCCCTGCGCTTGTTTTTTTGTTTTTTTCCATGAGGATTACTTCTTCCTCATCACTCAGATGTAAATAAATGAGTTATCATTTAGGGGCCAAAAAGTTGGAGCTACGCAAGAAATGAGGGGCTATTTACACAAGATCCGTCTCAAAGTCGAAATTTGCCATAAAGAAACAGCATTCTCTTATAATAGTGTTTTTGGAGCCTAAAATATCTGAAATGGGTCTCGAAGCGTAAGTTAGCGATAAAGCAAGTCAATAAAGTTAGCCTTCTCATTTTGTTTAAATTTGAAACATTCGAAAACGGGTCTCACGGTTGAAGTTAGTGATAACATAGCAAAATGATAGTTATGGTTCTCATTACGTTTCCACAACAAGTTTCTGGAGTCTAAAAAGGAAAATGTGAAGATGTTTCTCAGTTAATTCATTCATTCTCTCTTCCGTACCGCTTATCCTCACTTGGGTCGCGGGCGTGCTGGAGCCTATCCCAGCTGACTCTGGGCGTGAGGCAGGGTACACCCTGAACTGGTCACCAGCCAATTGCAGGGCACAGATAAACAAACAACCATTCGCACCTACGGACAATTTAGTGTTTTCAATTAGCCTACCGTGTATGTTTTTGGGATGTGGGAGGAAACCGGAGTACCCGGAGAAAACCCACTCAGGCACGGGGAGAACATGCAAACCCCACACACGTGAGGCCGGATTTAAACCGGTACGTCAGAACTATAAGGCAGATGTGCTAACCAGTCGTCCACCGTGCCGCCGATGTTTCTCAATGTTGTAGAAAATTGAGCTGCTGTTCTCAATTTGTTACCCAGACAACGCCATTTTCGGACTTTAAGACGAACATTTCAAAATGAGTCACAAATTTGCAGCGAGAGCAAACGGAACATTACTGTTCTTGTTTTGTTTGCATCACAACAGTGTTTTTGTTCCCTTAAAATGGCAAACATCTGGAAATGTGACTCAGAGTCAATGTCAGCAATAGTTAAACAAAATAATATTGTTAAAAATTCCCGTTTTGTGAACACCACAACAGTGGTTTTGTAGACGAAAAGTGTAAAATATTTGAAAATTAGTTACAGTGCGGAAATTAGCGTAAACAGCAAAACGACAACATCACTGTACATTTTGTTGACATGACAACAATCTCTTTGTTGCCTAAAGTGGGAAACATTTGTAAATTTTTCTCAAAGTCAAATTTAGTTACAAAATGAAACAAAAACATTAGTGTTACAGTTCTCGGACAACTGCAATTTTGCAAAATCAAAACCCGAACATTTGAAAACAGGTCTCAGAGTCACGGTTTCAACATTGCTTTTTGAAGACTAAAAAGTAAACATTCGAAAACGTGTCTCAAAGTCGAAGTTAGTCATACAAAAAAAACATAAACTTCAGTTCCTGTTTTCAGCCAACAGTGGTTTTTGCAGCCTATGCACAAAATTCAACAAAATGGCTCTCAGCGTTGTAGTGGTACTTCTTTGCTTGTGTCCAGCATAGCCACATTAGAGACTTTGCCAACAAGTATTGTGTTTTGTTTTTTTTAACCTTGTAGCAAACGTACCCAATATTGTATCAAGATACACCCAAACCACATTTTTTGGCATACGGTCAGCGAGTCGCGTTTAGCCCACTTAATAAATATGTATACTGTATGGTGCCTTGACTTACAAGTGGCCCAACTTCCGAGTTTTTTTTTAGATACAACCTGTTGTACCTGGTTGATTCTTGTTTTTTCTTTCTTTTTTTTTTTTTTTGCTTTGTTGTTCCAAGCCAAAATGTTAGTTATGAGTGGAGGTTGAAGGATTTCAGAGTTTTCTTAGTCAACGTTAAGGTGATGTTGTCTCTGTTTTCACTGTTACAGGAGAATGTTTGGTGAATTTGCTGATGGCTGACGTGAGGATTTAAGGTTGTTCGTCAGCTAGTTTTAGCAAGTGCCTTTTCAGATGGGTGTCCGTTCATTATATTTTATGATATAATAAATGCTACCAATATCCATCCATTTTCTGAGCTGCTTATCCTCACAAGGGTCACGGGAGTTCTGGAGCCTATCCCAGCTATCATCGGGCAGGATGATACACCCTGAACTGGTTGCCAGCCAATTGCAGGGCACTCATAAACAAACAACCACATTCACACCTACGGGCAATTTAGAGTCTCCAATTAATGCATGTTTTTGGAATGTGGGAGTAAAACCAGAGTGCCCAGAGAAAACCCACACAGGCACAGGGAGAACATGCAAACCACACACTGTCGGGGCCGGGGATTGAACCCCGGTCCTAAGAACTGTGAGGCAGACGCTCTAACCAGTCGTGCCGCCTGCTGCCGATATAATGTGTATAAAAATGTTTCCACATACTTGCTAGCACTGCTAGTGTTCCGCAGTGACCGACCACCTGTTTATTTCAGCAAGAGGTTTGTCTTGTTAATGCCAAAACACGTGATTGGCTAAATCGACTTCAAGCTACAAACAATGCAGAAAAACAAGTCCTTTAAACCCCTGGTTACGCTGCAGCTTTAGTGAAAAACCAATGCAGGTGCACTTTCAGAATATTGTTGAATGGGACAAACAAATACGAAATGAGAACACTCACAAGGAGCATGGCGCAGATGCTAACACTGACTGCGGGTCCTGACGTCACTGGCTAGTCCACGCCCCTTAAAGGCACACATCAACACACATATGTACTATAGTGGTTATATGATAGGGAAGAGCCGAACCGCGAAGAGCGAAAATCCATGAATAATTGACGCCCCACTAAAGGGGTTTGTAATTGCCAATAGATGTCACAAGATGGTGGCAAAGCAATTAAAACGGAGACTGGTATTACATTTGGATTGATTTACTGTATTTACAGTGATCAGTAACGACACAAAGAATAATCAGCAAAGCATCAACACCATGCACCTAGCATGTAGACAATCATGAATCCACGGTACATAAACAAGTGTATTAAGAAGTTAAAATATTCGACACAAACAAACCACTTTTACATAAGGTTCATGAAAATTAGCCTAGATAACACACTACTTCAAACTAACATGATGTCACACAAACAAATATGTGCACGAGTACTTTGCACAAACGATATAAGTAATTCAATTCCCCTTTTGGCATTTGCACACAATAATAAATGTTGGCAAAGTAGACTACACTGGTTACTTACATTCATCATGAGAGAAGCTAAATATTTCTTTCACTTTCACCGTGACTTTGCACAAGGTCCATTCCAGGACTACCAACAAAACAGGGCATCTCAAACATAGATGAAAAACCCCATTATTTATTTAACCTAACAACAACAACAACAATATTTCACAAGATAGTGCCAAAGTAATACTTTTATTGCTTTTGCATGAGTAGAAAAACAGCAAATAGGTGAGTTTTTCAGCAAATGACGCAGGATAGGTTTAAAAAAATAAGAATCTGCAAAGAGGCGAATTCCCAAATGCTGATCCGCAACTATGTGGGAGTTCACTTGACTTTATAAAACTCATTTATTTCATTACATTCCCTTCTATTTTTCACGATGTTTAATATTTATATTTAACAATACGGTGATATTTCCTTTATTTTCAGCATGTAACAAAAAATAAATTGTGGTGGGTTGTGGAGTACTGGAACAGATTAATGGCATTTCAATTCATTTCAATTTGGAAGATTTATTCGCTGTACGAGTAAAATGAGTTACGAGCTTCGTCACTGAGCGAATGAAACTCCTACATCAAGACACCACTATTAATAACTTCAACGCAACACAAAAGAAGGAAATGTTTGTAGCTGCTCGGTCGGGTCTGAAACGAGGGCCCGGCGGTATTTCAAGTGCAGCAACAAACTGGGCGAGTCTTGAGGGTAGTCAGGGTGGGTTGGGTGTCAAAACGAACCTCAGTGGGAACTATTTGTAAAAGCCCAACGAATTTGAAAGACAAACCGATGTGGTCTTCGGATTTAGATAAAGACCGTTTCGTAAAGCCACCAAATGCTTTAAGAGCCCCTGCATATAAGTCATAAAAGTCATTTCTCAGCATCGACTCTATTGAAGCCTGCTCTGCATCTTAGGGTGTAAGTGCAGTGGAGTGGAGTACAAATCCTCTTAAAGTCACTTTGTCCCCGCTATTATTCTAGTGTTTGCATCAATCACGCCACGGGTCACATCTGCTTTTTTTTCTTTTCTTCTTCCTCCTTCTTCCACTTACCGTTTTGAGCAGTCACTAAGGGCGGCATCAAGTTGCCCAGAAGGACCAGGACCAGCATCACTGCACCAGGACGCATCCCGTCGTAGTCTCACTCCGACAAAAAATAAAATATATGCAAAGGGGTCGGGTCAGGGAAATGGATGATCCTGTGTCGATCACAAGCTCGACTAATGATAATAATAATAATAATAATAATGATGGTGGTGGTGCAGGTGAAGAGACGCGCGCAGCATGGCAGCAGATTCCTCGATTTGATGTCGAAGGAAAGAGGGGCGGGGGGGGGGGGGGGGGTGGAATAAAATAAAACAGCCGATGGGTGGTTCCCTTGGAGGGGAAAAAAGGGGGCGATGGATGGTGTGGAAGCGGCCGGCGGCTCTCGGCGGCGGAGAAGCCTCGTCGGATTGCAGAGGAGGATGAACAGAGGGAGGGAGGGAGGGTGACACAGAGCTTGCACACAGCGTAGTTAGGAAGATTCAAAGATGCGCACGCTGATGCGCATTGGTCTCTGGCCAGTCCTGAGGCCTTGAAAGCGGCGCCTAATTACGTACGGTTACGACGATTCCGATACCAAGTGCGTGGTTTATTTTCCTCCTCCTCCATCATCTTCATGTTATATTTGGGAGGAAGTGCGCGCTCGCGGCCACGTGACTTCCTCTACTTATAGCTCCATTCTGTCTCGTGCAATTTTAATGCTGCACTTCGGTCGACAGAGATGATGAGGCGCTCGCTCCCTTCCCAATACGCTGCCTGAATAAAAATAATAATTCTATGAGATGGTTATTTTTAAAAATATATATGAATTCATATATTCATGCCATCGCTAAAGGTCTTCTTTCATGGCTGCGCGTGCAAGCATATCCCCTTGAAAAGTTAAACATGGCCTCCCCCCTGTTTAATCCCCTCTCGTCTGCCCTTGTTCAATTTGCGCTGCTGCAAGTGCGACCTCATGCGGACCGTTTGGTGAAGTGGCCACGGAAAGGACGTCGCTCAATTCTGCTGGAGGAAAACTGGGATTTGGGACTGTGCATGAAGGTACTGCCTGACTTCAGATAAAATAGATACAGTAACTGTAGGTAGGGGGAAAACATTGCTTTAGTTCAGGAACCATGCTAATATGTCACAGCCTCCATGCTCTCGAAAGCAACAAAAAAAAGAAATTAGCCCTCTGTATGGCTCTCAAGAAAGTGAACAGTGCAAGTGATAGTGCTACTGGGAATCCAAATTGTAATACTGCTGAGAGAAAAAAAAAGAATCAAATAATAGCTAAAGTAAAACATGAGAATGGCGTTTGTGTTTCTGATCTCGCCACGCAGTTTAGTTTTGTGTAATCTACCGTCTGTACTATTGTTAAAAACAAATGGACAATAAAGGCTGCTCATGTGGCTAAAGGAGTGACTGTTTAGGCCTCGAATTATAGAAGAGGTAGGAAAAGTATTGTGTGGATAAATGAAAAAGCTTGCTTAGTGTTAGTGAGGCTATACAGTATATGAGTAAGCTGAGGTACGAACATTCCGGATTCATTTGAATAGAACTACGCACCACACTTTTCGGATTATAGTCGCGTAAAAACCGTATATCAGTTTCATTCCACTTCGCAACTATGTGCAGCACAACACAACAACGCGGCGAACAGCATGTCGCCACGGCAACAGCATGAGACAGTATGAAAAGCTTTTAATAGCTTTTCATCTTCAATATGTTTAGATGAGACAGCCAAAGTTTTGAAGTCGATCGGATAACATTTGTTGTAAAGGGGAAAAATAGGTAGGAATTTGAAAATGAATGAAAAAATGGTCAACTTCCTGTTGAGTTTAGGGTATGGCACCAAGTAGTGCTGCACGATTATGGCCAAAATAATAATAACGATTATTTTGATCAATATTGTAATCACTATTATTCCTCATGTAATCTTGTAACAGTTTATTAAAAAATATTCTTTAAATAAGACAAAATCAGAATCATCTGTATTTGCCAAGTACCTGTATGTCAAAAACACACAAGGAACTTGTCTCTGGTAGTTGGCGCCGCTCCAGTACGACAACAGACAGCCATTTGACAGAAATACTTAAGAGACATAGAAAAACGAAAAAGAAAACACAGTACGGAGAGTCACTGAGCAATGGAAGGTTACCAGTAATGTGGTAATGCTGATAGAATTATTTTTTTTTGACAATTGTGGAAATGATGCATAGTCCTCTAGCAATTTAGAGCAGTTTAAATGACTAATTGAGTGATAATCTGTTACATTGACCATTGTGCAAAGGGCACAGTTTAAAGTGACTAGTAGTGCAATAGTCTGGAACAATGTCAATTGTGCAAATGGTACAGATACTACTCAAGCACATGAGTGGCCAGTATTGGTCAACAACAGATATGCAAATAGTGAAGAGTGGCGAGAGTACTACAGTGAGTGCACAAAAAATGTATAATTGGCCTGACAGAGATGTGACAACAATCTTAAAACAAAATTGGCAGCATGTAACAATGAAATTGTAAGTTAACTGTTGAAGAAGTAGTTAATGGCAAGCGGAAAGAAGCTGTTGGAATGTCTGCTGGTTTTAGTTTGCATTGTTCCATAGCGCCTATCTGAGAGAAAAAGCTGGTGACCAGGATGTGGAGAGTCCAAGAGGTCTCGACGGTTGACACAAGGCAGTTGGACAGCGTGAGGGGAAGCTGTGGCGAATGTTGCCTCCTGAAGTCCACGATCATCTCATCTCTACAGTCTTGAGCGTGTTCAGCTCCAGGTTGTGTCGGCCGCACCACAGCTCCAGCCGCTCCACTTCCTGTCGATACGCAGACTCGTCACCGACTTTGATGAGGCCGATGACTGTGGTGTCGTCTACAAACTTCAGGAGTTTGACAGCCGGGTGCGTTGAGGTGCAGTCGTTCGTTAAGAGAGAGAAGAGCAGCGGAGAGAGGACACAACCTTGGGGCGTCCCGGTGCTGGTCGTGCATGTGGTTGAGGTAGTGTCCCCCAGCCTCACCTGCTGTGTCCTTTCCGTCAGGAAGCTCTAAACCCACTGGCAGATGGCAGGCGAGACACTGAGCTGGAGAAGCTTGGAGGAGAGGAGTTCAGGGCTGATGGTGTTGAACGCAGAGCTGAAGTCCACGAACAGGATCCTCGCGTAGGCCCCCGCACCGTGGAGGTGTTCTAGGGTCAAGCGCAGTCGCATGTTGCCTGCGTCATCACAGAGATGTTTGCTCGGTAGGCAAGTCGTCACCTAGTCCTTTATTGTTCTCTGCTTGGGGGGATGGTCACTTGTAGTTGGTTAGCGATTTGAATCCACGCCAGACTGATTTAGAGTCGTTCGCAGTAAACTGTTTTTCCTCCTTTTCTGCATAATTTCTCTTTGCAATGTTAATTTCTTTCATCAGCTGGTTTCTAGCGCGATTATACAGGGCCCCATCCCCACTTCGATATGCGTCCTCTTTAGCCTGGCGAAGTTGCTTAAGTTTGACAGTGAACCACGGCTTGTTGTTGTTGATCGTGCGAAATGTCTTTGTTGGTACTTGCACACCTTCACAGAAACTGATATAGGATGTGACACAGTCCGTGTATTCATCTAGGCTGCCAGTTGCCACCGACTTTTCATTTGAAAATCCCCGTCGTCAATATAGTGAATTGTCAAGGAAGGGCACGTCTCCGTTATTCTGCTTGACCATTGGTCAGTCGTGTACGGTCACAAACTGCAAAGTTCTTGACAGTTGTGTTTTCCCTCTCTATTTACTTTGGTGTTTTTTCATTGCTGTCAGGCAATAATGTAAAAACTTGGGCACTGTTTGTTTTTTTGCGGGAAAAATTTGTTAGTCTGGTAAGTCTGTCTTGGTGACCTTTCACACTGCCATAACAAAGCTGTAGTACTGAAATGACCCAGGGTGTCTGTGTGTGCAAGTGTAACTTATCCGGCTTTTGACTTCATGTACTGACATAACGCTATGATTTAATAATTTGGCATTTGTCGTGGATATTTTCTTAGTAATAATGTAAGCATCAAAAAAACAATTCACCATTCAAACTACATTTTTTGGAACCCTATCCATTACATCATAGAAGCATTTAAGAAGATGATTTCTCTTTAGATGGGGATAGGGGAACATGACACCCAGGCAGATGTTTAATTAGCAGTGGAATGTACACATCTAGGATGAAGTAACATAATAAAGCCAATGATATTGTCAGATTGACGCTGCCAATTGGAAAGAGGGGACATTGAAGAGGGAAAAAAAGACTCGGGTTGCTCCCCTTCAATAGAGTAACACTGCGTAACCACTAGGGTTGGGCATCGTTTGAATTTGAGCGATTCATTTCGATTGCGGTTCCAAACGATTCTCGATTCTGATTCTTTTAGGGGGCTGGATCAAAAAAAGTTTGCATGGTTCAAATAAGGGGTGTCTAAATTATGAACATCCATTTTCTTAGCAGCCCGCAGCACAGAGTAAAATGAACATTTGACTCAGGGTTTTTGATAACTAGTGTGTGTGTAAGTAACCCAATTGACATAATATTCATTAATTAATCTTCCAGCTAAAAGTAAAATTTACCATTGTTAAAATAGTTATTTGTGACTGTTTTGTCACGTCAAATGGTTTATATGTGCAAGTTTTAACGTGACTTCCTCTTTTAAGCATGTAGCATTTTATTTTGAAGGGTACTTACCGGAACTCAGCATTTTGACACCAAAGCTAACCTGACACCGGTGAAAGCGAAAGCAAAACGAGACGGCATGAAAAAGAGTCATGAATGGAACCAAATGCTCTGTAAAACCTTGATTCCTTTACCTACCCATCGATGGGGCAAGGTTACTGTTTGTGATACTGTGAGACAAATTTTATGTGAATTTTCATTTTGATGTGAAGTTGCTCGTTTGACCTTTGGTGAAGTTTTAGCTCAATGTTCAGATTGTAATGCGACTATGTTATTTGCAGTATGTTAAATTAATTTATATTTAATTTTTGTGTCTGTCATCAGCTCTTACGTTGGTTTGAAGACCAAAATGAACGCTAAACACCATCAGTGCAAGAGTGCAACCCACCGTTTAACTTGTTAGTTGCCTCAGGGTTGGCTTAGATGTATTTTAGTGTTTCAAACTCACCCAGTTGACTTCACTGAAGTAGGCTGAGGCTCGGAGTGGGAGGGAGCACGTCAGACTTCTACACATCGCGAAAGCCTCCTTTGCACAATATAATCTTATTCCAAGTGTTACACTGAGGCGACTGGTCATTTATTTTAACAAAGTTAAGACACACTTTTCTTCACCGCCGCCGTTGGCCACGGGGTCGGCGGACTGTAGGTATCGAAACTGGGAACCAAAACTTTTTAATTTGAACGATTCCGGGAGAACCGGAATGTTAGTCCTGGTTCCAATCGGTTCTCAATTCTCGATGCCCAACCCCAGTAACCACTACCCAGTAGCTACAAGATGGTTTAAACTTACACTGGGCTTCTCATCCCCAGTGTGCTTTAATAACTGCTCTTGTCACAATGAGCTTTGAGCATTGAGTTAGCGTTGGTAATGGGAGGTGACAAATAATGTTTATTAAGTTCTCAGTGGCCAGAGACAATTAAAAAGTTACCATGTAGCTGTTAAGGGTTATTTTCAAACACCCGCTGACTGTTTTATGGTACTCTTGCAGGTTACGATGGGAATAGATTTGAGAGCCCAAATAAAACAAAGATATCTATTCTCGCTGTTTTGTTTATTTTCTCCTGGAAATAAGACCAGTTGAGCAACAGCGGTCGCTGCTCCGGCCCTAATAATTTGGTCTGGGGCTAGAATGGATCACTGTAATTCAATTTTCAAGCCGATGGTGAGTCAACTGCAATCTTCCTTACTTGAAGAGACTTAGCGCGATACTCCGACATGCGACCCCCCCCCCCCCCCCCCCCACTATCCTCGTTGTCTTTGTGCTCCGCTCTGTAGCCCTCCCTCCAGTTTGTTTAAAAAGTAACCCCACCTGAAACCTGGGCCCGACCAATGAGCTGCGGAGATGTCAGCGCCTCCTTTGTTCGAAACCAATCAGAGTGGAAGTGCGGCATGTTGCCCGAGGGGGAGAACTTAGGGCTGCCTGCGTTAATCACGCATCACTTAGCCGTTGCCAATGTGTTCACGACGCGGGACCCTCTTTGGGGCTTTTCACGGCGACTCTCCTCATTTCTTGAGCTCGTCTAGTATGGAAAGTCGACAACAATGGCTTACCAGGCTGAAAGATGAACTTAGCAACAGTCCGCTGGTTTCCAACGTGGCGTTCGGCTTCATTCTCATGGGACTGGAGAAGCTGGTGGAGCTGGAGTTCGAGTGTCCGTGCAACCCAACGTGGAACGGCGTGTTTTCGTCCGCCTTCTTCATCATCCCGGCCGTCATGGCCTTCACCTTGATGCTCATCATCCAGGGGTGCCGCTGCGACGCGTGGTGCCACCGGAGCGTCTCGCTCTCCAGCGTGGTGCCCGCCGTCGTCTGGCTCATTTTGCTCTTCCTGGACGGACAGTACTTCGCCTGCGCTATGACAGACTGGGAGGGTAGGTTTGTGCTGGTGGACAGGGCGGCTCCGCAGAAGTGGTGCGAACCAATAAGTGACGGAGTTGTCCCCCAGCAAGAGCTCATGCTACGCTCGCAGCAGCTCTTTGTTTTCTCTCAGGTAAGTGGACCTCCTAAACTCCTTTCTCTAGATTATGTGAACTAGGTTTCACATTTACAAGAACAGGTTAGTCTTTAGATTTGACCCACGGTTATTTTGCACACCCTGTTCTAAGTAACAATCAAGAATTGAAGAATTTGCCCATTACTTGAAGTTACCTCTCGTTTTCAACGTGAGAAGATAATCAAGAATTTGTGACCCCCAGGCAACTTTGTTTAGTTTAAGTGTATAAATCACTGCCCTGTTAGTCCGCAGACCTTGTATACTGCATTCCGTGCGTGTTTGCTCTGAGAAATCTCTCCTCTTGTAAGGAATTAACTCAATGTTTATTAGGGTAATATATAAACCCCCATTCAAAAGAAGCGGGAATGTTTTGTAAAATAAAATTAAAAAAAAAAGAATACAATAATTTACAATTTCTTTTCAACCTGTATTCAACTGAATACACTACAAAGACAGGATATTTAAATTTCAAATTGTTGAACATTATTGGTTCTTTTGCAAATATTCTCTCATTTTAAATTTGATGCCTGCAACACGTTCTAAAAAAGTTGAAACAGAGGCAATGCTCAAAAAACACCTGTTTGGAACATTCCACAGGTTAACAGGTAAATTCGGTTACAGGAGAATGTCATGACTGGGAATAAAAGGAGCATCCCTGAAAGGCTCAATTGTTTTTGGAAATCATGGACGTTGTGTCCTCTGGGCCAAATAGCAAAAGGACCATCTAGATTGTTATCAGTGTAAAGTTCAAAAGCCAACATCTGTGAATGTTTGGGGATGTGTTAGTGCCCATGGCATGGATAACTTACACATCTGTGAGGGCATCAATAATGCTGAAAGGTACAAACAGGTGTTGGAGCAGCATATGCTGCCATCCAAGCGATGTCTTTTTCAGGGACGTCCCTGCTTATTTCTGCAAGACAATGCCAAGCCACATTCTGCATGTGTTACAATAGCATGGCTTCGTAGTGGAAGAGTGTGAGTATTAGACTGGCCTGCCAACAATCCAGACCCTGTCTCCCATTAAAAATGTGTGGCACATTATAAAGGGCAAAATACGACAACGGAGACCCTGGACCGTTGACCAATAAAAGTTGTACATCAAGTAAGAATGGGAACGAATTCCACCTACAAAGCTTCAACAATTAGTGTCCTCAGTTGCCAAACGCTTATTGAGTGTTATTAAAAGGAAAGGTGATGAAACACAATGGTACACATGCATCTGTCTCAGCTTTTTTGGAACGTGTTGCAGGGATGAAATTCAAAATGAATGAATATATGCAAAAACAACAACAATGCAATTTATCAGTTTAAACATGAAATATCTTTTCTTTGTAGGATATTCAATGAAATATTGGTTAAAAAAAGTTTTTGAAATTATTGTTTTTTGTTTTTATTTTACACAAGGGCCCAACTTCATTGGAGTTGGATAACATATTCATCAACCCTCTGACAAATTATCTAGTGAATTTCAGCAGGATAGACTTCTACATGTGATCGCACAACATTGGTTTTGACTTGGTACAGCATCATGTGGTTCATTACCCGGTTGTTCTGCATGCCCTGTTCTAAGTAACGATCAACAATTATTCTTTTGTGATTACCAGATGGTTTATGTTTAGCATAAGTGTATAAGTCGCTGCCCTGTTAGTCAGAAGAACTCCTCCATTCCCTGTGTGTTTGCTCTGTACAATCTCTCCTCTTTGTTGCAAGTAATGCACTCTTGGTGAATCCCAGTTTATTACAGTAGTGTAAAAAAAAATATTGCCACAACACTGTGACTCCCGAGCCACTCTATCCTCTTGTGTTGCAGGTTCTAGGAATCGTCCTGCTCATTGTCATCTGCGTGGGTCTCGTCGTGTACGTGATCAGACAAAGTTGCCAACAGGAAGTGGAGGAGCTGCAGGATGCCGACGTCGCCGAGCTCACCGTCCTGAGAATGAGCTCTCTGCGGACCAGGACATCTTGAGACCCTTTCCCCAGGAACCCAACCATACTAAAATACTGTGGCCACATTCAGCGGACTCAGACCGCTTGAAGAAGCAAGCCTTAGTTCCCTTGCAAGGGAACTGTGCTGCGGTGTGTTTTAAAGCATCTAATACGAACACTACATGGACCAAAAACATGGACCAATGTTAAAATGGTGGAGAAAAAGGAACTATTTAGGAGAAAATATGAGCAAAAATGTTTTATCTGAATTCTCCTTCCTCGGATGATGTATAAAAAAAAAAAAAAGAAAGAAAAACAAGTACTGTACCTGATGAATTATAAATGTCACTATCCACAGGGATATATTCTGTTAAAGAATTGAAATGTTTTTTTTCTGATGGTTTTGTAATAAAAGAAGTTATTTTTGTAATACACAACCATCAGGGATTTTGTGCTTATAGTGTATGGCATCAGTGTGGCAATTTTTTAATTTCTCACACAAAAATAGTAATTTAAATTCATAAGAGGGGCTATTAGGTCAGTGTTGCAGCAGCTATTTTGTTTTTTATATATTTGCTAGTACTCCCTCTACTGTTTAAAATTGACCTTTACACAGGGAGAATACTAATGAATACTTCCTCCACTGTTTGCTTAAGGGAAATATCACTTTATACTGTGGTGACAAAGGCGCATTTATTTATAGAGGTTTTTTGCACTCGAGTGCGCTCTCTCGTCTTTGAAATTTACGCTTCACTTGGGAAATACAAATTTAATTGTGTTTATATATATATATATAGAGAGAGAGAGAGAGAGAGAGAGAGAGAGAGATTGATGACTGTATTTATTTATTTACTAATCCACCCATATTCTACACCGCTTAGCCTCATAAGGGTTGGAGGGGAGTTGTACCCTATCCCAGCTGACCTTGGGCAATTTTTGCCAACCAGTCGCGGTTATTTATTTGTTTGTTTATTTGTTGATGTATTTATTTTTTATTGTGCTGCAGTACTCCATCTCCCTTTTCAGTTTGAATTTTACACCAGGGAAAAACACATAAATAGTAATGCAGAAAAAACTACTGTAAATCACCCAGTCAGTACTCCTGCCACTTTTTACAATGGCCCTCAACACCAGGGAAATGCAAATTAACAATAAAAAACTTTTTTTTGCCCTTCAGTGAACTCCAAAACATGACTTAATCATATAGCGCTCCCTTTGGGAGGTAAAGGTCCCTTGTACTGTTTTTGTCAGCATGATGTTTTGTAGAATTTAATTATTAACATTGTATTGAACTTAATTTAATCAAGGAAATGATTTAAGAAGAATACTGTATGTAGTGGACAGGCGGAAGATCTAATCTCTATGAAATTGGATGATATTTGAACCATTCATTGATTATCCTTGGAGACAATGACACACTCACACTCATTACATCATACAAAAAGTATCTTATAATACAACAGCACAAAGAAGAAAGAAAAGTATCAACTACATTCATGGTTTGATATGCCTTTTTATTACATTTATTTTGAACATTATAAAGAGGCAATGTTAAAAGGCATTTGAACTACTGCACACTATCTGAATATTGTGTGAACAGACACATTAACTTACTCATAACTACGTAATGAAAATATCAATTAAGATATATATTAAATATGTGCCTGTCAATGTTAGCAATTAAATAAATGTATGACATCAGTGAAAGCATCCACCTCCCCACAGCATTTTGACAGTTTGGCCTTGGCAGAGGTCTCTACTGATTGACATGCTAGTTTGTAATGCATTACATTGTTATTGTGTTATGTTAAGTTTAATGGTAACATAAGACTTTTGCACCTTCCTGTAGTTTATTGACTTTCTTTATACAGTACTTGGATGGACGTAACCTGCAATTCCTTGGTTGTCATTGGCATAAGGTGGGAACTCCAGTCAAGTCATGTGACAGACTAATGTCGCCAATTTTAGGACTTGTGCCTAAAACTAGACTTGTACTCCATGACTTGACACTTACTTACTTGTTTACATTTGAAAATCAGAATTTGCAAATAGGTCTTTTTTTTTTTTTTATGTTTTTTGTTTTTTTGTGGAGTCCACACAAATCTGGGACCCCACCATTATGTTGTAATGCGGCATGCAGAGGCTACCACATGAAACAAGTATCATGAGGAAAGCGCTGAAGATAATTCAATTTGGATTCAAGGATTATGCTTTTGATAAAATCGAAATGGTTTACAACTACGAGACACAACAACTAAAACATCATCGTCACTGTACAACCCGCAAAGACAAATAAGTGACTTGAATTTTATATTCAAGAATGGATGGCCAAATATTAACTACATTTTATGTTGGTTACGCATTTAACTGAGAGGACAATCAAATAATAGATCGTAAGGAGACTGGTTTGGACCATTAAAAAAATTATGTGATTGTGAATGTTAGGTACAGTACAGACAATGAGCACAAAAGTGCCCAATGTGCACTTCTGACTTACTTAAAGTGATGATTTGACTCAACTTGTTTCATTTTTGTTACAGATTTCTGCAACACTGTCGATTCGTCACACAGAACATTTTGTCTTATGATAAGGTCGAACTTGTGAAGTTAATTCGCAGTCATTCGCCTGTATCTTCTGCATCTCACGTTTCAAGTGACTTTTAGATTACTTTAATCATGTTTATGTTTTCTTTTCAAGCACACTTTGGAGCAAAGACAGCAAATAAAGGTGCTAAGAGCACTGAGAATAAGCAGTACCACAGCGGCTAAGCAGAGGAGCACGTCCAGAGAATAGTAAGTGTACCAGGGCAGCTTGTATGACTCTGTCCTCAGGTGAGCTGCACCCTTGTGCCTCATGACCAACTCAATCCAGAAGAGGGCGTTGTCGAGCGGCGGGATGGGCTGATCTCTGTGCAGCCTGGACAGCCTCTCCATGTTGTTCTTGTAGGACGGATCAGTCAGGACTTCCTGTATGCTCTGGAAGAAAATATGTTGATCCATGGTGAATATATCCACGACTTTCCCTGCTCCTCTCACTTCGATCCTGAACAGATTATCTCGCTGATCAAAAATGAGCGGTAGCCCGAGGATTGGAACTCCGTGGTAAATCGCTTCCTGGACACCATTTGTCCCACCGTGAGCCACGAAGAGTTTCATCTTGGGATGTCCCAGCAAGTCGTTCTGCGGCATCCAGTCCACCAGGAGAGTGTTGTTGCCCAGAGTGGAAGGTTTAGCACCTTTATACCGCCAGATGACCTTCTGGGGGAGCTTGGCAAAAGCGGCCGCGATGTCATCAGCTAAGTCGGCGGGAAGTTCTCCGATTAGAGTCCCCAGAGACATGACGATGACTCCGTGCTCTCCAGAACTCTGAATAAACTCCTCCAGGTGGTCCGGTAAAGGCTTGGCAGGTTTACACTGGAAGCCCCCCATGTAGATGACGTTGGGCATGGTGGGGCGAGGAAACTCAAAGACAAAGTCCACTCTCATGAGCCACAGGTCTGCTGCTTGGAACAGTGCACAATAGTCTTCATTAGGGCCTAAATACTTTTTGATTATGCCTTCATAATGTGGTTTTACATACTTTGAGATTTGATATTCCCCAAAGAGAAACACCAAAACATTCAGAACTCTTTCAAAAAATCTCATGTTATGAGAAAGTTCTGTTCCTGTCATGGGCACATATGACAGAGGGGATGGCGCGATTGCTAAATGGCCCTCGCCGTGACTGGTCCATCTCACGTTGAAAACGAGAGGTAACTTCAAGTAATGGGCAAAAATAACACCGGCTGGCACTCCTGGGTCTGTCAGAACAAGGTCGTACTTGGCGCTTTGCAGAGACTCCACCAAGGTTTTATTCTCAAAAATCCACTCCAGCAATTTGCCAGTTTTTTCATGCATCACCGAGGCTTTTTCACCTTGCTCCATTTCCAGTTTAAAACGAGTCCAGGCGAAGTTCCCTTCCCGCTGGATTTTCAGTAATTGCTGCACAAACATCACAATGAAATCTTTGTTGAAGCCCGACTCCACGTCAAGTGTGATGGAGGTGTAGAGTGGGGACTTTTCCTTAATGTACCAACTGTCGTCTGTTCGTATAACATCAACCTGGTGGCCTCTGGAGTGTAGTCCCTCAATAATAACTTTCATGTTCACCCAGTGGCTCCCATCCACTGGAAAAACAAGCACCTTGCCGCCATACGTCGCAGTCACACAGAGAGTGGAAAACAAGAGGCAGACCCAGGACCAAAGCATCTTCACTCTACAATCAGGAAGACAGAGACTTTCCTTTAAAAACCTGTTTGGTATTGGAATCACATATGTTGTTTTAACAGATGATCTCACTTAAGAAACATTTTATGTGGTCATTCCTTTCGCAAAGTATTGGACATTTGCACGCTCTTTGTCAGCAGACAGATCCTTTTATCCCCAGGGCTACATCAAAACTGTGACTTAATAATGAGTAACAACGTACAACTTGATAATGTGGAACAATGTAAGCATTTTCCCATTCACTGTGCTTAGCTCTGCTAATTATTAAACTTCATTGAGATTGATAGCAGTGATCTAAACCAGTGTTTCCCCAACCTTTATTGAGCCCAGGCACATACTTTACATTAGGCCCCTATCTTACTTGCGGAGACGTCGCCAAGACTGCCGAGGGTAATCAGTCGCGGCAACTCTAAGACCCGGGAGACCAAAATATTGCTTGTGCTCTCACCAGGACGATGTGTTGGGGACATCTCCAGACAAGGTGACGACCAATTTACCTGGAGGTTGCTGATATAGGCCTATATACAGTAGATATATTGTATATTGTTTAAAAAAAACATAAACACGGAGATGGAAAGCCAACAGAGAGCAAGACATACCAGTAGGTTTCCACATGTAATTTATTAATGTAGACGTACAGGCTTAATAACAACTCGCAATTCAGACAAACAGGTTACACTTTTAACGTATGGGCTTGGCAACTCATCAAATTTTAATAGTGATTTCAGTTTTGGCTTCTCACAATTATAAAAACATTATAATAAAAGAAACAACTTCGATTTCATCGCGACTCCCTGGCTCCCCAGGTCACTATCAGGTCGCCCACTAGCCTCCAGACCAGTGAGATAGGGGTCTTGGAAAGATCTCACAGCACACAGACAAACAAAAATACCATAAAACGTGTATATACTGTTCTTTATACTGAAATAAGGATGATCTTGTTCATCTCAATTTAGTCATAAATTTACTAACTCAGTGTGAAATCTAGGTCTCTTTAATCGAACACAAAGCTATTATTTCATGAATTCATGACAACGGGTAGATGCACCGGTTAATTCTACCTTCTGTAATCTAGTGGAAGATCTTTTAATAAGTTTGCCCGTCACTATATGTTGCTGGCAACTGTAGATAGATGACTGAGTATACATTATTTGTAGTAACTATATTATCATTTTCGGACCAATTAAGTGAAATTTTACACTTAAATCCATCCATCCATCCATTTTCTGAGCCGCTTCTCCTCACTAGGGTCGCGGGCGTGCTGGAGCCTATCTCAGCTGTCATCGGGCAGGAGGCGGGGTAAACCCTGAACTGGTTGCCAGCCAATCGCAGGGCACATAGAAACTAACAACCATTCGCACTCACAGTCATGCCTACGGGCAATTTAGAGTCTCCAATTAATGCATGTTTTTGGGATGTGGGAGGAAACCGGAGTGCCCGGAGAAAACCCACGCAGGCACGGGGAGAACATGCAAACTCCACACAGGCGGGGACGGGGATTGAACCCCGCACCTCAGAACTGTGAGGCTGACGCTCTAACCAGTCGTCCACCGTGCCGCCTACACTTAAATCCTACATGCATAATCATTTGGTACACAATGTACAATTGAATGCATCAAGACCATTAGAGTAACACCAACATAACATTGAGTATTACACACACACACACACACACACATTTCCAACCTGCATGTGCACCACTTCAGGATGCAGCTGATACAAAAAGTCAATATTACCTCATTTGACATCCAGAGTAGTTTGTTCGTCAAGAGATCCCCTTCAACTAAAGAGAACACGTGTTTGTCATTGCACCTCCAGCCCAGGCAGGACTTTGACATTGTAGTTTCATGGTTTTACACACTCAGGTAGCGATAAGGAAAGCGCAAAGGGGAAAGGTTGCTTGTAAAGTTGAACTACTGCATATTCCATATCAGGGGTGGAACTGATTAGGTATTGTATGTTGCTAGAAAAGCTATCCGAATGGGATGTGAAGGATGCTATAAACTGAGGTCTCTGCATAGCATTATAAGCGATTTTAAGTGACATACACACACATTCCGATTTTTACCATCTTAACCCCGTGGGCTATATGCTGGCTATTTGTGTCCACCTCACTTCCTTTTTTTTTTTTTTTAACCATTTCAGCTGTGTTAATGTGATACTCACAAAACAAGTATTTATTTTATTTCCTTCCATCGAAGAGTCCCTTTTTGGGTTATTGTAATTGTTTTATTCCATTCTGTATAATTTAAATTAACAAATCGCATTATGGACAGCACGGTGGACGACTGGTTAGTACGTCTGCCTCACAGTTCTGAGGAACCGGGTTCAAATCCGGCCTCGCCTGTGTGGAGTTTGCATGTTCTCCCCGTGCCTGGGTGGGTTTTCTCCGGGTACTCCGGTTTCCTCCCACATCCCAAAAACATGCATGGTAGGTTAATGGAAGACTCAAATTTGTCCGTACATGTGAATGTGACTGCAAATTGTTGTTTGTTTACATAAGCCCTGCGATTGGTTGGCGACCATTTCAGCACCAGCACACTCGCGACCCTAGTGAATAGATGGATGGATGGATGGATGGACCGTTTTATGATGTTATTTTGTAAAATGGACACTTGGGGGCAGCACTGACCAGCAAAGTCACAGGGACAATTCGCTTTTCGCAGCGAAAGTGGTGAAAAAAGGAGAGACTACCTTCATGTTTTTTTGCGTTTTTTGTTTTTTAATGAAAAATGGTCAAAATACCTTTGTCATGTGTTGTTATTCTGCACATGGTGAAGCAGCATTGTTAGAAAGCACTACCCATCTGACTATTCTCTGCACACAAACAACCTACAGATACTAATTTACTACGGCCTATATTGATGAACATACTAATTATTAGGGCATTATAGCATTGTTAAAACAACAAATCAAATGGTGGCTAAAGGATTTCCACCATACTGCAGTACATTGAACTTCTTTATATTTGGATGGATGGAGTTTGTACTGTTGATTGATAGTCGTTGGTCTATCGGACATATTCCATTAGCTGAATTAGGGAAAAACTAAACTTTGTAGAAGTTTGCACACTGGAGAAGGAATAGCCCATACATTTTTGTTGAGCATTTGGATTGTCTGTCAAACTCCTGAAGTTTACAGACGACACCAGAGTCATTGGCCACATCAAAGACGGTGACGAGTCTGCGTATCGACAGAAAGTGCAGCGGCTGGAGCTGTGGTGCGGCCGACACAACTTGGACCTGAACACGCTCAAGACTGTACAGATGAATGTGGACTTCAAGAGGCATCCTTCGCCACAGCTGCCCCTCACGCTGTCCAACTGCCCTGTGTCAACCATCGAGACCTTCAAGTTCCTGGGAATTACAGTCTCCCAGGACCTGAAGTGGGCGATCAACATCAACTCCGTCCTCAAAAAGGCCCAGCAGAGGATTTTCGTCCTGCGGCTTCTGAGGAGGCACAGCCTACCTCAGGAGCTGCAGAGGCAGTTCTCCACAGCAATCATCCAATCAGTCCTGTGTTCTTCCATCATAGTCTTGTTTGGTGCTGCTACAAAAAAGGACAAACTCCGACTGCAACGGACAATCAAAACTGCGGAAATGATTGTCGGTCCCCCCCTACCCACCCTTGAGGACTTGCACGATGCCAGAATTAAGACAAGAGCATGCAAAATCCTCGTGGACCCTCCACATCCTGGTCACCACCTCTTCCAGCTCCTTCCCTCAGGTAGGCGCTATCGAACAATGCAAACTAAAACTACCAGATATTCCAATAGCTTCTTCCCTCTTGACATTAACTTCTGAAACAGTTAACTAAAAATTCCTTTGTAACATGCTGCCAATTTTGTCTTGAAATTGTTGTCACATCTCTGTCGGGTCAATTATACATTATTGTTGACCAATACTGGCCACTCATGTGCTTGAGAAGTATCTGCACTATTTGCACAATTGACATTGTTGCAGATTATCGCACTGCTATAGTCACTTTAAACTGCTTAAATGTGTTGAAGGCTCTGCACCATTTGCACAATGGTCACTGTACCAGACTATTGCTCTATTAGTCATTTCAAACTGCTCTAAATTGCTAGAGGACTCTGCATCATTTGCACAATTGTCAAAACAAAAACAAAAAAAGTATCTGCATTACCACATTACTGGTAATCTTTCATTGTTTAGTGACTCTCCGTACTCTGTTTTTATATTTTTATGTCTCAAAAGTATTTTCTGTCAAATGGCTGTCTGTTGTTGTACTAAAGCCACTCCAATTACCAGAGACAAATCCCATGTGTGTTTTTGACATACAGTACTTGGCAAATAAAGATGATTCTGTTTCTGATCCTGATTGTAATCATTTACAAGCATGATTTTCAATCTCAATGGTATGAACCTGGAATTCCTAACCATAACCCTAACAAATACGACACTTCCTACATTTTCTTTGCTTTTGTCAAAAGCTCTACTTTGGAGAAGTGATGCACACCCTGTGACCTGCTGAATATACATGGTCATCACAGCATTGCTACATAACTAATGGTTACCTAAGAGTTTTGCGCTGTAGTGTGTTGATCTTAATCTGTTTTTGTTTGTTTGTTTGTTTGTTTTTATGAATACAGTGTAACTTTTTTGTATTCATTAATCCATTCCAAAAAGAGACTAAAATCAATAGTACGAAAACGATAAGCGTAGTACACCTTAAACTGGTCGTCAGGCAATCGCAGGGCACATAGAGGCAAGTATACACACTTACATCCACACCTATGGACACTTTAGACTTCAATAAAACAAACATGAACAGAAACAGATACAAGTCTACGGAGTAGTAAGTATACCAAGGCAGCTTGTAGGACTCGGTCCTCAGGTGGGCTGCACCTTTGTGCCTCATGACAAACTCGATCCAGAAGTGGCAGTTGTCGAGCGGTTGGATGGGCTGATCTCTGTGCAGCCTGGACAGCCTCAACATGTTGTTCTTATAAGAGGGATCCGTCAGGACTTCCTCTATGCCCTGGAAGAATATATTTTGATGTATGGTGAAGATATGCATGTTCTTCCCTCCTCCTCTCACTTCCACTCTGAACAGATTATCTCGTTGATAGAAAATAAGCGGTAGCCCAAGGATTGGAACTCCGTGGTAAATCGCTTCCTGGACACCATTTGTCCCACCGTGAGCCACGAATAGTTTAATCTTGGGATGTCCGAGCAAGTCGTTCTGTGGCATCCAGTCCACCAGGAGAGTGTTGTTGCCCAGAGTGGAAGGTTTAGCACCTTCCACTCTGGGCTGTTCAACAGTCCAGGTCTCCGTTGTCGTATTTTACGCTTCATAATGCGCCACACATTTTCAATGGGAGACAGGTCTGGACTGCAGGCAGGCCGGTCTAGTACCCACACTCTTTTACTACGAAGCCACGCTGTTGTAACACGTGCAGAATGTGGTTTGGCATTGTCTTGCTGTAATAAGCAGCATGAAAAGACATTGCTTGGATGGCAGCATATGTTTCTGCAAAACCTGTATTTACCTTTCAGCATTAATGGTGCTTTCACCGATGTGTAAGTTATCCATGCCATTGGCACTAACACAGCCCCATACCATCACAGATGCTGGCTTCTGAACTTTGCGTCCATAACAGTCCGGATGCTTCTTTTGCTCTTTGGCCCGGAGGACACGACATCCACAATTTTAAAAAACAATTTAAAATGTTCACAACAAGGGTTCGATGCATGAATGACCAATACAAGTCCTGGTTTAATGAGAATAAGTATTTAAACAGTCATCTTCATCATGGTCACATTTTGACATTGTGAGACCAACATGACACCTAAGAATTCAAGACGTTTATAGTCATGCACTGCGATTGGCTGGCAACCGGTTCAGGGTGTACCCCGTCTCTCGCCCGAAGATAGCTGGGATAGGCGCCAGCACGCCTGCGACCCTAGTGAGGATAAGCAGTGGAGAAAATGGATGGATCGATGGATATAGTCATGCAGTGCAAATAAAAACAAATAACCATTCACACTCACATTCACACATACGGGCAATTTAGGGTCTTCAATCAACCTACTACGCATGTTTTTGGGATGTGGGAGGAAACCGGAGTACCAGGAGAAAACCCACGTAGGCACGGATTTGAACCCCGGTCCTCAGAACTGTGAGGCAGACGTGCTAACCAGTTGATTACCGTGCCACCTGGAATAAAACAAAACATTACATTTTACTCAAAAATATACCTATAAATAGCAACCAGAGGAGCTAACAAATGTACAGTCTATGAATTTTTTTTCAGAGTTGTACATCAAACATGCAGCACAATGATCGTTAATGCTACATTCCTGTGGTGGCATCACAACAACAAGAGACACACAAAAGTCAAAGAAAAAGAAAAATATACAGACTCACTCCAATAGATAATGACCTAAATTTTCAAGATTTGACGATCTCACTCGATGATGCTTTGAATTAAGTTTCGGTTCGACTACTAACTTTTTGGAGCTTCCACTGTATGTAGGGCAGCATGGTGGACAAGTGTTCAGCACATCTTCCTCATTGTTGAGAGGTCTCAAGTTCAAATATCTGCTCTGGCCTTACCCAATAGCACAGACTTATGAAGAAGTCTTGGACTTCATTGTAATTGGAATAAACAGCCAGCACTTGCAAGAAATTCCTGCCCCTCCTTCAATTTTGCTGTCGGCCTTTTGACAGCCTCCCAGGCCCGTTTTGTTTCATATTTTCATCAATTTTGTTTAACCATATTTTCTCCACTTGATGATGACTCTCTTCACTGTGTTCCATTGTAGGCTATATTTAATGCCTTAAAAATCTTTTGTACATTTCTCCTGACATACCTTTGAACAATGAGATCCTTTTGCTTCTGTGCAAGCAATACATTTCCTTACTTTAATTCATCTGAGAGACTGTTTACTGGCCTTGCTAGGTGCTGCTGTTTTGGTTAGCAGTGTTTAAATTGGCTTGGCTCAGCAGTTGAAATCAATGTATATAATGCATGAATTTACCTATGAACAGAAGTAATAACAGTTATAATAAGGAGACATCGATTTATGGGTGCCGGTTGTAATGTCCACATTTAGGCCATTGTAAATCATTATCATGCACCATGTTATTGTCTGTTATCAGCCTCTGCTGGTAGGAATTTCATACAGCAGCTAAGATGTGGTTTAGATATTTTAGTCAGAAAGCAACCAGCCGTGTGTATATATGCCCTGGAGAAGGTTAACTTAAGCCCCTGTTCACCACAGCCGTTGTCTATTTATTGATGTCATCGGAAGCACGGCGAAGCAAGTCCATTAAAGGTCCCATATTTTGGCTATTTAGACCTCCATAGTGACTCTCGAACAATGACTCAGTATAAAAGTGTCATGTTCATTTAAAAAAAACACATTGGTTTTGTCATACGAGTGTCCGGAAAAGGCCCCTCTGACAGCTACTTCTGTTTGACCCAGTTTTGTATTCGCTTTGTCCATACTGTATATTTTTCTCTGATTGGTTGCCTCCGTGTAGAAGACCCACTTGTGAGAGCACACTTTTGTTATGTTGACAGCACTGGCCCGAGAGGGGAAAGGGAAGGTGGAGATCTTCGCTTGTGATGTAGATAAGCTCGAGAAATTTGAATGACCTGATTTTAGGCCTCTCGGCAGAAAAACATCTAGAACGCATGGACTATTTTATTTATTTCCTCCAGGTGCTCAGGTAGAGGCTTGGCAGGTTTACACTGAAAGTCCACCCTCATGAGCTACAGGTCGGCTGCTAGTAATAGAACATAATTGTCTTCATAGTGGCCTAAATACTTTTTGATCATGCTTTTAAATTTCGGTATTACATACGTTGATATTTCAGAAAGACATATGCCAAAACATTTAGAGCTCTTTCAGAAAAGCTCATCTTATCATAAAGTTCTGGGGACTCATGTACAAAAGGTGCGCATGCACAAAAACGTGGCGTACGTTCTTTTTCACTGCAAAGTTCAGATGTATCAAGAGTGACATGACCGTGGAAATGTGCGGTGCCTCACGCCAACTGCATGGCTGGCGTACGCATGTTTCCGCACCTGTTGGTGCTTTGGCGACACTTAGAGGTGATGCTCGGAAACTGTTCTCATAAATCTGCACATCAGAGACACAATTAGCACTGATGAACAATTCATGCCCGGCAACATTTGATTTCAACGATGTAATTGAGGCAAGGACTCAGAATTCATTTGTTAATGTATTTAATAAATCACTGATATTTGTGAGGACTCCTATTAATTGATCAAGGCGATCATTTATGCCGCATATTGCCCTCACAATCGCTTCTTGTGACTCCAGCACATGCACTGAAAAAAAGAGTCCTTTGAATTTACTTAATTTGAACATGTACATCGGTTTCACATGATTAAAATGTGTTGAAAATGACATGAGAAGAGGGGTAATCTTCTCCTAAAAATTTTTTTTATTTTTATTTTCAGTGTGCGTGTCCTCTACTGTGTATTAAAATAATAAATTGAGTCATCAAAAAGGACTAAAAGTTTGTGATATCCTCTTTGATATGCTGATGTGCTTCTATTTGAATTCAAAAGATTGATTACAAATACCACACATACAACATTTACGCATGACCTTTATCTCACAGGGCTGAGTGTAGGTTACTGTATGAACACATTTGTTGTGAGTTATAAAAATACATGGTGTTAACCTTGTGGCATGATCAGTCAAACACGTTCTCCCACCACCCCTGAGAGAGCAGCATCACCCATGATTGCAGCGATTCTCTCCTCGAACGGAGTGAGGCCTTCTGCGCCGGTTCTTCCGCCTGTTTTAGCCACCCTTTGGCGGTGGGCAGCTATCCTCCGCTTCACATCCACCTTAATCTTCTTTTTTAGTTCAGCGTGTGTGCGCTGTTCTGACTCCACAGCATCGACAATTGCCAATTGGAGGGCACATAGAAACAAACAACCATTCTCACTCACATTCACACCTAGAGGCAATTTAGAGTCCTCAATTAATGCATGTTTTTGGGATTTGGGAGGAAACCGGAGAGGCCGTAGAAACCCCAAGCAAGCATGGGGAGAACATGGGAAACTCCATACAGGCGGGGCCGGGATTTGAACCTCGGTCCTCAGAACTGTGAGGCAGAGGTGCTAACCAGTCGCCCACCATGCTGTAATTGAACCATATTGACAGAAAAAAAATTTAATTGTTGAAATTTTTGCTGATTTATTAGTAAATCGGCGGCACGGTGGCCGACTGGTTAGAGCGTCAGCCTCACAGTTCTGAGGATCCGGGTTCAATCCCCGGCCCCGCCTGTGTGGAGTTTGCATGTTCTCCCCGTGCCTGCGTGGGTTTTCTCCGGGCACTCCGGTTTCCTCCCACATCCCAAAAACATGCATTAATTGGAGACTCTAAATTGCCCGTAGGCATGACTGTGACTGTGAGTGCGAATGGTTGTTTGTTTGTATGTGCCTTGCGATTGGCTGGCAACCAGTTCAGGGTGTACCCCGCCTCCTGCCCGATGACAGCTGGGATAGGCTCCAGCACGCCCGCGACCCTAGTGAGGAGAAGCGACTCAGAAAATGGATGGATGGATATTAGTAAATCTGCAAGGAGGAATGGCAGATGATCCCCAAATCCAGGTGTGAAAAACTTGTTGCATCATTCCCAAAAAAGGTGCTTAGCCCCTAGGAGATGCACAGGATTTGATCGAATGTAGCATGCAAGCACAACATTTCACAAACAGCTAACAAAGACAGACAAATTGCTTTTTTCAATGTTTTTTTCGACAAATTTTAAAACAATGCAATACAGGGTAAAAGTTCAAAGTCATGGTACCAGGCCACACAGATAGTTTTAATTCTAATGTTTTTATTTTTTTGCGGAGCAGGAGACGGGTTACCCCCTGTTAAGTACTAATACAGTATATGAGTGTACCCTTACTTCATCTATTACGGTACAAGATGTCCTGTTGCCATTCGTGATGTGACAATGTCACCTCGCTAAATCAAAGAGCGTGAGCGTTGATGTGGATGCACAATAAATCTGCCAATTGGAGGAGGCTAAAAAGATAATCACAGCATTTCACTTACTCTCCACCACGCAAGGACAAGTCGGGAAGAAGTCACCACCCGTCCCAAACTTAAAACCCCCACTGGGGACTCTCTGTCGTCACAACAATTAGTTGACATAAATAATAAAAGAACCACAGGTGCACAGGGAGGGACTCACCTCCCAAGCAAGTTCCTTATGATCGACGGACCACTTCGCTTCACTAGGGTCGCAGGTGTGCGTATCCCAGCTGACTTTGAGTGAAAGGCAGCGTATACCCTGGACTGGTAGCCAGTCAATTCCAAGACATGAATGTTTTTGGAATGTGAGAGGAAACCGGCGTACCCAGAGAAAACCCACACAAGTACAGGGAGAACATGCAATCTCTAAACGGGCCAGAGCCCGGATTCAAACTCCCACCTTCAGAACTGTGAGGCGGATGCGTTTGGACCGAGCCGCTCAAAGTGAAGTGAACACACAATTTATTTGTACATTTTATTTTATTAAAAGTTAACTTTTTATACTTGTATGACAGTTGCAAATGTTAAAATTTGACTTAAAACATTATACAGTTAATACTTACAATTGTGATTAACCACATTTTATCAGTATGTCAACAGTTTGACTCGTATTACTTCATTTACATTATTTCCCAAGGGATTTTAAATTTGAATAACTCAGAGGCTATGTATTTAATTAATCAATTAACTATCCACTTTCTTAACCACAATGTGCAAACCAGACAAACATACAATGAATTGCATCTCACATCTATTTAGTGGTTTGATTTGTACAGTGTTCTCTGCAGGCAGATTAGTGGTCAGAATGCTAACAAGAAAGTCAAAATCAAATACTTAATTCCGCAAATAGTGGCTAATTGCATTTATTTCCTTAGCTGCAGGAGTGGGCTGAGGCATTTAAGAGGTTCCGAAATGAGGTTCCCAAAAACAATAGTAAACAACTTTACTGGTACGTTACAATTCATGTCAAGCAAAAGTGTACTTTGAGACAAAGGACTATTCATATGGAGGATATACAGAAATAACCAAGGCAGACAGGGTGGACAAACATGGATGTGCGCAACAATGTGGAGCAACCACGTCGCAATCTATGGAAACGTTAATTGACAACATCGCCACATAAGGTAAGATCATCTTTAATACTGTGCAGGAAAACCGTTTACAACATGCAGTAAGTGTCCGCACTCAAATTAATCTGAGAGACTGTTTACGAGCCTCGGGAGGTGTTGCTCTTTTGTTTAGTGATGTTCAAATGGGCTCAGTTGTTCATGTCCATGTGTGAACAATATCTCCTATGAACAGAGGCAATTCCAGTTTTAGTAAGGAGGCCTCTATTTAAGGGAGGCATTTATGTGCATTAAGCGAATTAAGCACCTGGCGACTAATTGGGGTACAGGCAATGCGTCTAATTTTAGAGAGGCGGACACTATTTGAGGAAACAGTATTTTTACAGTACAGTTAACTTATCCTATACATGAGTATTAGGAACAAAGCCACGACATGACTAGCAAAAATGTGCACCCCTCCCCCCCCCCCACAATTTTTGATGATAATAGTTTAAACCCTAAATAAGCCACAAGCTATTACCACAAAACATCCATCCATCCATCCATTTTCTGAGCCGCTTATCCTCACTAGGGTCGCGGGAGTACTGGAGCCTATGCCAGCTATCATCGGGCAGGAGGCGGGGTACACACTGAAATGGTTGCCTTCGCTCCATAAAGGTTGGAAATCACTGCTCTTGTCAGGTCATGTATGCTAATCAGTTAGGTCAAACCAACAGTACAACTGATATACTGAAGTTGAATTACTTTATTCTAAGAAAAAAGCTTCACACACACTGAAACTTCAGAGCCTGATTCGACATAACGCCGGTACAACCGTTAGTGCTAGCACTAGCTTGCTAGGCTACATAACGTTTTGTTGTCTGCTTGCGAGCCAAATCACATTAAAAGTACATGAACATACCTCAAGCAAGCATTAAATGAACGTAATCTCCCAAGCACCGGTGACCACCACCACACCTTTTCCCCCATATTGTTCTTATAATACACACGATGTGATCCATTATTGTTGTCGTCGCCATGTTAACAAGTTCATCCGGTCGGGTTTGAGTTGACAAGATAAAGCCCAGTGATTGTGAAAGACGGGATGCGGTGGTATCGGAATACAAGATTTTATTGCAGTAGTCTGCAATCGTGAAACAGCAAATTTGTCTTGGCTGATACCGATCAGGCCGAACAGATCGGTGTAAAGTCTAGTTTAAATGTTGCCTACCTCCTCATAGATGTACTGCACTTTGAGATCATTTGTTTGATGTAAAGTGTCCTATAAATGCAATTAATTATTACTATTATTATTGTTATTATTATTATTATTATGAAAACCGTGGCACGGTGGAAGACTGGTTAGAGTGTCTGCCTCACAGTTCTGAGGACCGGGGTTCAATCCCCGGCCCCGCCTGTGTGGAGTTTGCATGTTCTCCCCGTGCCTGCGTGGGTTTTCTCCGCGCACTCCAGTTTCCTCCCACATCCCCAAAACATGCATGGTAGGTTAATTGACACCTCTAAATTGCCCGTAGGTGTGAATGTGAGTGCGAATGGTTGTTTGTTTCTATGTGCCCTGCGATTGGCTGGCAACCAGTTCAGGGTGTACCCCGCCTCCTGCCCGATGATAGCTGGCATAGGCTCCAGCACGCCCGCGACCCTAGTGAGGAGAAGCGGTTCAGAAAATGGATGGATGGATTATGAAAACCTGTCCTATTCTGCTGCATGGCCATGCAGAATGCTGGATCTGTCTTTTGTGCTGGAACAGTTTCGCAGTGCAACAGGGGAGTTGGAAATACTCCCTCTGCTTACTTTTTAATTTGTTTAAATTATGCCGATGTTTAAAAATGCAGCTGAACATAAAAGGATTTTAGGAGACAGACAGAGGGACAGAACGGACAAGGGGAATAGGGGTGTGAACCACAGCAGAACAATAGTTAGTCTAAGATATTTGAGCAGAAGTAATGTTACAACAGTCAAATCATGTTCTTATTTGTGGATGGGGGGTGCACCCGAAGAGGACATGCAAAAACGAACCAATAGAACAAGATGACAGAGGACATTAATTATTATTATTATTAATATTATCCATTAATTGGAGACTCTAAATTGCCCGTAGGCATGACATGGTAGGTTAATTGACACCTCTAAATTGCCCGTAGGTGTGAATGTTGGTTGTTGGTTTCTATGTGCCCTGCGATTGGCTGGCAACCAGTTCAGGGTGTACCCTGCCTCCTGCCCGATGACAGCTGGGATAGGCTCCAGCACGCCCGCGACCCTAGTGAGGAGAAGCGGCTCAGAAAATGGATGGATGGATTAATATTATCAACAGCACGGTTGTTTATATGTGCCCTGCAGTTGGCTGGCGACCAGTTCAGGGTGTACCCCACCTCTCGCCCGAAGAAAACTGGGATAGGCTCCAGCACGCCCTAGTGTGGAGAAGTGGTTAAAGAAAATGGATCGATGGATTAATATTATCCATCCATCCGTTTTCTGTACTGCTTATGCTAGGGTCGTGGGCGTGCTGGCGCCTATCTCAGTTGACTCTGGGCTAGAGGCGGGATACACCCTGAACTGGTTGCCGCCCAGTCGCAGGGCACATATAGCCAAACAACCATTTGCACTCAAATGAACACCTTCGGGCAATCTAGAGTCTTCAATTAACCTACCATGCATGTTTTGGGAATGTGGGAGGGAACTGGAGTACCCGGAGAAAACCCACAGGCACGGGGAGAACATGCAAACTCCACATAGGGGAGAACAGATTTGAACCCGGGTCCTCGAACTGTGAGGCAGACGTGCTAACCAGTCATCCACCCTATTATTATTATTATCATTACATGTCGCAAAATATCTTTAGTTTGGTCCTACAGTACAATATTTAGTGTACTGTTGAGTGGCTAGGTGTTACCAGCTGATCTTCTGTTAATTTCCCCTACTGCCAATAGCAATCCGGACCGTTCTCTGTATTATCTTGAGAAGTTTACCACCCCACAACCACATGGAGCCTAGCCTGCCTTTCAGACGTCTAATTTAATCTGTCATCACGCTGCTTTTCGCTTCCCAGTTGGCCGAGTATCAGCTGGTGGCCAACACTAGCTAACCTGGTGCCTTAGAAGAAGTGGGGCGATTTTGGGTGGCATCTTGTTACGTTACAGAAATAGATGAGTAGATGAGTTTTTCAGCAAAAAGTTGATCATTGGGTTCATCAGAAGAAAAAAAATCACGAGTGAGTTTGTGAATAGTGACTTGCGAATAGGCAACGGTTCCCTATGCATGTTTAAAACAATGTGATTTATCTACTCACGCTTGACTTTAATCCGACATAAAGCAGAGCACAAGCATTTGATTATGACAAAAACTATTAAAATCAGAGCCAGCAAAGCTCCAGCCAGGAACAGATACACGTCCACAGAGTAGTAGGCATACCAGGGCATCTTGTAGGACTCAGTCTTCAGGTGTGCCGCGCCTTTGTGCCGTATGACAAACTCAATCCAGAAGAGGGCGTTGTCAAGAGGCGGGATGGGCTGATCTTTGTGCAGCCTGGAAAGCCTCTGCATGTTGTTCCGGTAGGTTGGATTGGTAAGAACTTCCTGTAGGGCCTTCAGGAAGTTGTCGTCTTTGTCCACTGCGGCTAACGTGACTACCACAGCTGCTCCTCTCTCTGTGAGACGCAGCAGGTTGTCATGCTGATCGAAAAACATGGGTATTCCCACCACAGGAACTCCGTGGTAAATAGCTTCCTGAACGCCGTTTGTCCCACCGTGAGCCACGAAGAGTTTCATCTTGGGATGCCCGAGCAGGTCGTTCTGCGGCACCCAGTTCAGCAGGAGAGTGTTGTTGCCCAGTGTGGAAGGTTTAGCACCGTTATACCTCCAAATGACCTTCTGGGGGAGCTTAGCGAAAGCTGCCGCAATCATGTCGGCCAAGTCAGTGGGGAGTTCGCTCACAAATGTTCCTAGAGACATGAGGATGACTCCGTACTCTCCAGAACTCTGGACAAAATCCTGCAGGTGGCTGGGTAGAGGCTTGGCAGGTTTACATTGGAAGCCTCCTATGTAGATGATGTTGGGCATGGTGGGGCGAGGAAACTCAAAGACAAAGTCCACCCTCATGAGCCAAAGGTCAGCGGAAAGAAGTAGATGATGCATGTCGCTATCAGGACCGAGATATTTGTCGCATATTTTCTGGTATGTCTTCTTGACGACCAGGTTATGTTGCACATAGCCGATTAGAAACACAATCATGTTTTTGACTCTTTGAAAAAATGTCATTTTGTTGCTATTACCAGTTCCTGTGATGGGAATGTAAGAAAGCGGCGTTGGCGCGATGGCCATGTGGCCCTCAGTGGCGATGATCCAGCGGACGTTGTACACTACAGGGAGGTTCAAATATTTGGCCACAATGATGCCACTACCCCAGCAGGGGTCAGTGAGCATCAGGTCGAACTTGCTGTCGTTCAGTCTCCTCATTAAGTCTTGGTTGTCGAGAATCGCCGTGGTGAATTCACCCACAGTCTTGTGAGCTTCCAAGAATGTCCCGATCATTCCCACACTCATGTAGAGAAACGACACCAGGGGCAGTGAGCCCCTTTCATACTCCATGACCTCATTAATCAGGCCGCTGATAAAGTCTTTGTCCAAGCTCCTTTCCACAGGCACGCTGATGGTGTTGTAGTAGGTGGCATCGTCCTTAACGTACCACGTCTTGCTGGGGCGTACGATCGTCAGGTTGTGCCCCTGCGAGTGCAACCCTCGCATGAGGATCTCCATGTTCACCCAGTGGCTGCCCTCGGCTGGAAAAACCAGGATGTTCCCTCCCTGACAGGCTCGGGGAAGGAAGATGAAGAGCAGCAAGGCAATGGAGCAACATGACAGCCTCATCTGAAATCAAACAGTGAAACAACCCAAGAGTGAATCCCAGATCATTACGTTCTGGGCATACTTACGTGTCAATCAATCAATCAATCAGACAATCAATCGTGAGTCAATTTGCGTTTTGCCAGGTACTGGTCATCATGCAACTCCCACTTCAAACTGACATTGGCCAATCTACAATGTTGTGAAAAGGTATTTGCCCTCTTCCAAAATTCAGATTTTTTTGCAGTTTCCCTGCTTTAATTTGTAAGATCAAACAAATGTAGATATAAAAGATAACCCAAGTGAACATGAAATGCAGTTTTTAAATAGTGATTTTATTTAGTAAGCAAAAAAAATATCCAAAGCTACCTGACAACGTTTGAAAAAGTAATTCTAAAATCATTATTCATAATTAACTGTGGTTTATCACATTCTTTGGAAAAGCTGAGTTCATTTTCACTGATGACGCCAAAGCCTGATTCCCTCCAGAGCTCTTCAATCAATTAATCACTTAAATAGAACCTGTTTGACAAAATGAAGTTGGCCAAAAGGTTTCAAAAAGCTGCAACAAAATGCCACGATCGAAATAAATTCAAGAAAAGGTGAGAAATAAAGTAATTGGCATATATCTGTCTGGAAAGGGTTACAAATCAATTTATAAAGCTTCAGAACTCCAGCAAAGCACAATGAGAGCCATTATCCACAAATGGAGAAAACATGGAAGAGTGGTGAATATTCCCAGGAGTGGCTGGCCTACAAAGATTATCACAAGAGCACAGCGACAACTCATCTAAGAGGTTTCAAAGGAACTCAGGGCAACATCTAAAGAACTGCAGGTCTCCCTTGTTTCAGTTAAGGTCGTTGTTGATAACTCAAAAATAAGGCAGTGATCTGGCAAAAATGGTATTATTGGCAGATTTCCAAGGCAAAAACCAATGCTGACCAAAAAGAACAAAGGTTTGTCTTCATGACGAAAAAAAAAGAAATAAAAATAAAAATCTGTATGATTCCTAAGACCTTTGGAAGAATATTTCATGGACTGATGAGATGAAAGTTTAACTTTTTGGAACGTGTGTGTTTTGTTACATCTGGCATTTATGCAACACAGCATCTCTTTAAGGAGAATGTTCGGCCATCAGTTTGTGACCTCAAGCTGAAGCACACTTGTGTTTTGGAGCAGGACAATGATCCAAAAACACACCAGCAACTCATCTTCTGAATGGCTTAAAAAACAAAATGAAGGTTTTGGAGTGGCCTAGTCAAAGTTTGGTCTTGAATCCAATTGCAATGCTGTGGCATGACCTGAAAAAGGGTGTTCCTGTTCGAAAACCCTGCAGTGTTGCTGAATTCAAACAATTCTGCAATAAAGAGTGGGCCAAAATATCTTCACAGAGATGTGTTTTAGAAAACGCTTGATTTCTGTTGTTTCTGCTGAGGGTGGCCCAACCAGTTATTAGGTTTAGGAGGCAATTACATTTTCACACAGGTAGCTATGAATAGTTGTTTTCCATAACAAATAAAATCATAATTTTAAAAAATGATTTTGTTTACTTGGTTATCTTTGTCTGATATTTCCATTTGTTTTACAGTATGAGAGAGTCGTGCCTAGGGTTAGGCGATATGGCCAAAAATTCATACGATGGCAAAAACTGAATGGCTTGTAACGGTTTATATCGTGATACAAACATAAGTTTAGACATTTTTTTAATGCAAGTATTTCTGAATGGGTTATAATCTAACCGTTATATAGTCCCTTGGCTTTGCCAAAATGCTAAACAAAAAAATTAAAATGAACTAAAAAAAAGCAAAGATCGTGTGTAATTTTAAGAACATTTCTTTTGCAGATCTCAAAATAAAAATTTTGCACTCTGGCGCAAACAAAAAAATTGCTGATATTAAAAATATTTTATACATTTCATGTTAATATACAGCACGGTGGGGACTGGTTAGAGCGTCTGCTTCACAGTTCTGGTGACCGGGGTTCAAATCCCGGCCCCGCCTGTGTGGATTTTGCATGTTCTCCCCGTGCCTGCGTGGGTTTTCTCCGGGCACTCCGTTTTCCTCCCACATCCCAGAAACATGCAAGGTAGGTTAATTGAAAACTCTAAATTGCCCGTAGGTGTGAATCTGAGTGCGAATGGTTTTTTGTCTGTATGTGCCCTGCGATTGGCTGGCAACCAGTTCAGGGTGTACCCCGCCTCCTGCCCGATGACAGCTGGGAAAGGCTCCAGCACGCCCGCGACCCGAGTGAGGAGAAGCAGCTCAGAGAATGGATGGATGGATGTTAATATACTTCTGACCTTTTCGCTTTTAACTCCTGACTGCTCCATTAAAAAATTGGTCATAGGTCTATATATAGCGCATATGGGTGTTTATTTGATTATGGGCCTTTTTGTGACCTTGATGTAAAATTTAAAGAAAAGATTTATTGAAAATCTGATTCTTTAATTCCCTGTGTCATTTTGTCACTCAAGTACATGTTAGGGCAGAGAGAAGTCAGAAATTTTTATAACTAGAAGAGTAAGTTTTTTTCCCTCATTTGTACCCTTAAATCACATAATATTTTTATTGCATGTCATTACCAAACGACTTGTAGTGTTAATATGTTGAAAGATGTTCATGTAAAAACTTGATTATCATATAAAATATTGTGCAGGACGAGCTAGCTAAAAGAACAATTGAAGATAACTCTACCAGCATAGCACAGTTAGCTAAAAACTTTGAAAAGTCATTACTATCACATGCCATTACCATCACAAGATTCATCAATATTTTATCAGTATGCCATTGTGGCGGTAATGACTTTTCTAGAGGGTATCTGTCAAAAAGACCAAATACATTTTTTTTTTTAAATCTTAAATCAATATATATGGACATTAACAGATTCTGAGTCACAGAAAGAGGACAATTAAGGTAAGGTAGGTAGATATAGTTTTTGTGACATTTTATTTTTGAGAAAAACGAAAATCAAAAGTGCCCGAAATCAAATAAACACCCATATATGCTCTATGTCAGTAATTACACAGAGTACCAGCGCCATAAACAAATCTGATTTTCGATATGAATCCAAAGTATACAATGATAAACTTTACAGATTGCGGGTCGTGACATGTTTTTATTGGGTCGCAGATTGTCAAGAAATGAATGTTTCGTGATATCATAATAACTTTACTGAGGCTATTTGTCCTGACCAGCAGTTGATTTCTGTTTCTTGCAGATTTAACAACGCCTTCTAACAAAACGTCTGAGGCGCTTGTGAAGGAAGCGGACGTGATATGACTGCTCATTTGAAACTTTCCGCGACCACTGCACACTAAAACTAACCCGTGTGGACATGCACCACATTAACACATTGCAAAGCGTACATGTGTGTTGCATACTTACGGTGAAATCCAGTCGTATTTATCCTTCAGCTAGCGCGGACAACGTCGAGTTGTTGCTTTCGATTGCCTTCGATCCCATCGAGTGTGGCGTTCATTGGCGATGCAGAAGGGTGGGAGAGGACGCAATTCACTAATCTGCGTGAGCGAACATCGGAGGAGAGGAGAGGTCAGTGAAGCGCGTGCGTGTCTACGTAGTAATCATTTACACGTCCAGTTCTTTGCGATTACTTCCACTAAGTGGCCAATTCTTCTTTTTTCCCATCCATTTGCCTTTCTTTGCCTTTCATTTTCCGACTGTCTTCAAACTCAATTATGGAGAAAGACGTCTAACCCTCCCTTCTTCCTATATATTTTTAATAATGTTGAACTTTGGCTCTTTTCCGTCTTTGCATGTTTGCACACGCACCACTCAAAATGTATTGTACACATTACGTAAGTGGAGGCACGGTAGTCGACTGGTTAGAGCGTCTGCCTCACAGTTCTGAGGACCGGGGTTCAAATCGCGGCGCCGCCTGTGTGGAGTTTGTGGGTTTTCTCCGGGCACTCCGGTTTCCTCCCACAAACATGCATGGTAGGTTGATTGAAGACTCTAAATTGCCCTTTGGTGTGAATGTGTGCGCGAATGGTTGTTTGTTTATAAGTGCCCTGCGATTGGCTGGCGAACAGTTCAGGGTGTACCCCGCCTCCTGCCCGATGATAGCTGGGACAGGCTCCAGCACGCCCGCGACCCTTGTCAGCATAAAACGCTACAGAAAATGGATGGGTGGATGTTTGAGGGTAAGTGAAAGTGAAATGAAAACGTGTGCAAAGACTTAAAACATGCTGCGATATAGCATAAAACTCTTTTTCATTTTATGGATTTTTTGGGGGTGGGGCTAAAATGTAGATGCGCTGACGTTATAAGGGAACAGCATGAGTTGGCCCTCCCCCCAACTATATGCTGTACGTAACGAGCATCATGAATGGCTATTTGCCAGAATTGCGAGTTAGTAATAATCGCTTGGCCTATTTCTACCACCACTCGATCATCAGTTAGCCATTAGGTTGTGCCTACAACCCAAAAAATGCATCTTCCCTAAAGTGTTTTGTGTTGTGTTGTCTCTGTTGTGGTGACCCGCTCGCAGCTCAGGCAACGAGCCAACGGCGAGTTGAACGACTCCACTGCTAAGTGGCTTCCTACTAGCGGCTAGGCTAGTGCTTATTAGCCGCTAGTGATCTCGCGGACCGGCGGCGGACCAGCGTTGGCCCCGTCCAATGCTCCATAGACTTGCTCCATGCTCTGTACATAGATCCACACAACAGAGACACTTAAGGGAAAGTTAACTGTTTATTATGTTCGCTAGCCTGCTAACTAAGGAGCTAAGGAGCTTGCTTGATCGAGGCTGGGTCGTCCAAAATGTCAGTGTTCGCTCGGAGTTGTTTTGTGTGGGTTTCCCCGCATAACAGAGACATAGGAAAGTTAACCGTTTATTAACCATAACCACAGCGGCACACATTATTCAGCCAGTAGCTTCAACACATAGCGTACGAGCGAACATACTTGATGGGCAGGTGAAGGGATGTCTCCAGTGCCTTCAGCAGACACACCCACACTGTTGTGTAGCTCGAGGGAGAGCCTCATTTTTGATGATTTCCGAGCCTTTCCACACATGCGGATTTTTTTTTAAAAAATATTATTATTATTATATATTTTTTTAAATTTCAAACTTGGCAGGATTTTGAAAAACACTCTTCTCTGTGGTGTGACAATTTTTGGGCCTCTTTGGTATATCTCTAATTCACCACAAAGCATGTTTGCTATGTAAAAAAAAAAAAAAAAAAAGTAGGCATAATAATACAAATAAAGCACTTGGTACAGAATAATGTATACGTATGTGTGAATGCTCTTTAGCATTTACACAATTATTGATTTATTTGTGGAAATATGGCCACAGTCAGGGTGCTTTATAAATGGGGGTCAACTTGTTATTGCCCTTGTTCTCTTGTGACGCTGCTGGGAGGAGTCCGATTGGGTTGCGACAAGAGATGAAGTGACCTTAAGAACTGCAAGGAGCTGAATATAAGGGGGATGGGTGTGGGGGGGATTATAGGGGTGGTGCTTCCTACAGGCAAGGAGAGGAGGGAGGAAGAAGAGCGAGGCAGTGAACATTGCTTGCTTCTCTGTTCCCTGACGCCACTCGGAGACAGGTATGCATCCACGCTGCTTTCATTGTGCCATGCAGCTGTTTTTTATGTTGTTGTTTATTTATTTTTTTAATTTACGCTCATCTTGCCCTTTAATGCAGCTTGCGTCATCCACGACAAAGATGCCCGAGCGCAGCCTCTGAGACAATGCCGAGAGCAGGGGAGGCGACCGCCTCCTCTCTCACACTGGTGCTGTTGTTGCTGCTGCTGCGCTGTTGCCACCTGTGCCACTCACTGCGTAAGTTGCCCGCCGACGCTGCAGCTCTCATAAATACTCTTCAATTCCAGGGCTGAACAGTATCAGGGCACAGAGAGCAACAACGAAGCAATGCGACAGTAACTCCACGCTATTCGCGGGTGACAATGACAGCGCCCTGCCATGAATATGCTAAAAATGGCGAGTAATTGACGCCCACACCCCTTAAAATGTATGTAATTGCCTATAATGATCATAAATATACCACAAACTATGATCCCGAAACACTTTAATATAATTTTCAACAGCTTACGTTACACTTAGAAATAAATGTCTTTCAGATGATTGGATTTTGAAAAATAATGCACCTGAAGCATGTGTACATGCGCATGCAGTATGCAGATTTTTTGAATTCCTCATTTTCTGGGTTTTATGAGCTAGAAGCCCAAATTATGTATAAATAAACAAATATAAACTTGAAATTGTTTAAATTGTGGGCCCTGCCTGAATCTATAATCTATGAAAGTTCAACTTTTTAAATGGAATTATGGAAATAAATAAACTGATGATATTCAAATTTTTTGGAAAGGGTCTGCAGTGCAATCGTGTAAGACCAAATTTGTCTTGTAGTCACGTGACAAGGCTAAAAATAAACTAGCTTTTGGATTCAAATATACTTTACACGATGGCGGCGAGGAGTAAATGTCTTTTGCGGAGCCAATCATCGGCGAATTATGACATTAAAGCCGATCAGCATAAAATGCTAATTATTGGCCGATACCGATCAAGCTGATCAGATGGGTGTAAAGTCTAGTAGCTAATAAGCTACACTTCTTACCATGCATCTTACAAAAGTGTCACAAAGGGAGGACGAGGACTGGATAGGTGACGATGATGTCAAAGCCATGCTACTTGCTAAGCTATAGATACAAGTCATCGCAAAACATCGAAATAAGTGTTTTGGTGAAATAATCCACTTTTCACATAGGTCTGGCTGAAACCGCGTTTTACCAGAGAGTAACCAACTTTGAACAACAAAATAACAGGCCCATTAATACATGTTTAGAGATATGAATATAAAATTATACACATCCACACAGTATGCCGCGTCTGAACCAGAAAGGAATTTGTACGTCATTGCACACGTCACTTCAGAAGGTGGGCAGTGTATTATTATTATTAATAAATATTTGTAACATAAGATAACCTTTATTAGTCCCACAATGGGGAAATTTGCATCATTTCAGCAGTAATTGTGGATATAGGAAATATAAATATCCATCCATCCATTATCTGAGCCGCTTCTCCTCACTAGGGTCGCGGGCGTGCTGGAGCCTATCCCAGCTGTCATCGGGCAGGAGGCGGGGTACACCCTGAACTGGTTGCCAGCCAATCACAGGGAACATTGAAACAAACAACCATTCGCACTCACAGTCATGCCTACGGGCAATTTAGAGTCTCCAATTAATGCATGTTTTTGGGATGTGGGAGGAAACCGGAGTGCCCGGAGAAAACCCACGCAGGCACGGGGAGAACATGCAAACTCCACACAGGCGGGGACGGGGATTGAACCCCGCACCTCAGAACTGTGAGGCTGACGCTCTAACCAGTCGGCCACCGTGCCGCCGAAATATAAATATGTAATATAAATAGCATGCAAGAGAAGACTAAGACTTCTTACATGTACTTAGAAGTACATTTCACAAAATAGAAACAAAAACTATTGTCCATATATAAACTATCCAATTCAGTCTATCATATTTGTTTGTTTGCATAATAGAGTGCTGAGTTTTAATTTTGATGTTTGAGATCTGATTAATCTGCTTTAATAGACTTGCGTTTATTGTTCTTGCCAGGGTTGGAAACAGAATTGGCAAAGGTGAATAAATCCATAGATAGATATTTTTGATGATGGAACATCAAAATCTCATATACTGGTATTTTTATTCAGGCTGCAACTGCGTCCACCATTACAAGGTTGATGTAATAAAAACATTAAAATAACAAATATTGAAGCCATAATATATTAACGATTATGATTATGACTGTCGCATAAAAATGTTCTTGACAACATTTTGAAAATATGGAAATTCAGACAAATTTGGATAAATTGTTCTGGAAGTTAATTTTTATAGGTTGGCAGCTCTCTATTAGTAGTGGGACCGTTTTCCAGAGCAGAGAAAAGGAGATGTCTGTTTGTGGTGTGTTGTTTATTTATTCAAGTGGATGAAGCAGCTGGCGATAAATAGGGGCGCGGCATCTATGAGAGCGAAGGCTACTATTACTGTTGTATTATTTTGCACTTCTCTCTCTGCAGTTTGCCTGCCTCACAAACACTATAACCGCTTGCTCCGCTTGCAAATAAACTTAGTGCTGGGGAGGAGTTACAATGCATGGGATTTTACTAATAAATGCATGGAAATGGGCGGCACGGTGGCCGACTGGTTAGAGCGTCAGCCTCACAGTTCTGAGGACCCGGGTTCAATCCCCGGCCCCGCCTGTGTGGAGTTTGCATGTTCTCCCCGTGCCTGCGTGGGTTTTCTCCAGGCACTCCGGTTTCCTCCCACATCCCAAAAACATGCATTAATTGGAGACTCTAAATTGCCCGTAGGTGTGAATGTGAGTGCGGATGGTTGTTTGTTTCTATGTGCCCTGCGATTGGCTGGCAACCAGTTCAGGGTGTACCCCGCCTCCTGCCCGATGACAGCTGGGATAGGCTCCAGCACGCCCGCGACCCGAGTGAGGAGAAGCGGCTCAGAAAATGGATGGATGGATGGATGCATGGAAATGTTCTCACTCTGTGCACGTGTACTCTAAGTCACTGTCAGATTCATGACACGTGCATACCAGCCAATTATCTTCGCACCACTGTGCATCAAGCGGGCCCCTATTTTTTGCCCCTTTTTCTTTACTTTCTTTTTGTGTGTGTGTGTGTGGGGGGGCATCCCCAAAAATGCTTGTTGGTGGTTTATCTCTGCTTATCAAGATCCGCCCCCCCCCCCCTCCAGGGAAATTATAATGGGCATCAATTATTCACTTTTGGCGGTCCGGCCCAGTCCCTATCCTAAGTCGCCTGGAAGTGCAAAACAATATAACAAATTGTGAAACACTTTGGCATTTCACAAAACAAAAACAAACCACGAAACACATTAACATTTCAGAAAACAAATTAACAAAACACGAAACACTTTAACATTTCAGGAACCACAAAAAAAAAACACTTTAACACACAACCACAAAAACAAAACACAAAACACTTCAGCATTTCAGAAAACACAAAAACAAAACACGAAAGACTTTAACATTTCAGGAACCACAAAAACAAAAGCAGAAACACTTTTACATTTCTTAAAACACAAAAACAAAACACGAAACACTAACATTTCAGGAACCACAAAAACAAAACACATTAACATTTCAAGAACCACAAAAACAAAACACAAAACACTTTAACATTTCAGAAAACACAAAAACAAAACACGAAACAATTTTACATTTCAAGAACCACAAAAACAAAACACAAAACACTTTAACATTTCAGAAAACACAAAAACAAAACACGAAACACTAACATTTCAGGAACCACAAAAACAAAATCAGAAACACTTTTATATTTCAGATTTAACAAAACACGAAACACTAACATTTCAGGAACCACAAAAACAAAAGCAGAAACACTTCAACATTTCAGAAAACACAAAAACAAAACACAAAGCACTTTAACGTTTCAGAAAACACAAAAACAAAAGCAGAAACACTTACATTTCAGGAAACACTAAAACAAAAGCAAAAACACTTTTACATTTCAGAAAACAAAACACAAAACACTAACATTTCAGGAACCACAAAAACAAAACACAAAACAATTTAACATTTCAGAAAACACAAAAACAAAACACGAAAGACTTTAACATTTCAGGAACTTCAAAAACAAAAGCAGAAACACTTTTACATTTTAGAAAACACAAAAACAAAACACTAACATTTCAGGAAACACAAAAACAAAACACAAAACAATTTAACATTTCAGAAAACACAAAAACAAAACACGAAAGACTTTAACATTTCAGGAACTTCAAAAACAAAAGCAGAAACACTTTTACATTTTAGAAAACACAAAAACAAAACACTAACATTTCAGGAAACACAAAAACAAAACACAAAACAATTTAACATTTCAGAAAACACAAAAACAAAACACGAAAGACTTTAACACTTCAGGAACCACAAAAACAAAAGCAGAAACACTTTTACATTTCAGAAAACACAAAAACAAAACACGAAACACTTGAACATTTCAGGAACCACAAAAACAAAAGCAGAAACACTTACATTTCCTAAAACACAAAAACAAAACACAAAACACTTTAACATTTCAGGAACCACAAAAACAAAAGCAGAAACACTTTTACATTTCAGATTTAACAAAATCAAAACACGAAACACTAACATTTCAGGAAACACAAAAACAAAACACAAAACAATTTAACATTTCAGGAACCACAAAAACAAAAGCAGAAACAAACAACAAAAACAAAACACAAAACACTTTAACATTTCATAAAATACTAAAACAAAAGCAGAAACAAGTTTACATTTCAGAAAACACAAAAACAAAACACGAAACACTAACATTTCAGGAACCACGAAAACAAAAGCAAAAACACTTTTACATTTCAGAAAAAACAAAAACACGAAACACTAACATTTCAGCAACCACAAAAACAAAACACAAAACAATTTAACATTTCAGAAAACACAAAAACAAAACGCAAAACACTTTAACATTTCAGGAAACACTAAAACAAAAGCAGAAACAACCAAATTACAATTACTGACACCCGGAAAGGGAGGGGCCCATTTCACAGACATTCTTGGAAATCCCACAGCTTTTCTTGGCAAGACCCTCCCTGCTTCAACATGATTGGCTCCTGCATCGCGGCAAGGGTAGGCTACACAGATGGAACGTGATGTCCATCCCAAAAGTGTTTCTGGTTTTGTTTTTGTGTTTCCTGAAATGTTAAAGTGTTTTGTGTTTTGTTTTTGTGTTTTCTGAAATGTTAAATTGTTTCACAATTTGTTATATTGTTTGCCACCGTACTATCCCCCGCAAATAGTGGGGGTCCACAGTCGAATATTATTAAAATGATCTTTTGAAAAATCAGCCCTCTCTGGCCCCATTTTATGCCTCTAATTTAGTTTTAATTATTAATTTACAACTGACCACGGCATGACAAGAATAGCCAATCAGACAATATAGAGACAGGAGGCATGACCGAATAGTCATTCATTTTTTCGTGCATGCTATGTACACGCGTACTAAGTCTGCCGCAGACTGCCAAACAGCAGTCTTGTGCTGATAGTTTTCTCTGCCGGATTATTGAACTCCAGTTAACAACAAAAGTTAAATAGAAGGAACTGGACAGCCCTGAAGACGAGTTAAGGGTAAACCTACAGTATATAACGGTGGTGTCCTATACCCAGATGGATGTATATGAGTGGTCTTGTTAAACCACCGCATACGTCATGTCACTGTTCTTACTGGGTCATCAGGAAAGTTGATCACCTTTCTTATACATATATTTAATTGATTGTACATTCCCAAAAATATAACTTGAAACCGGTAACATTTTGTTTGACAATACGCCATCCTGAATAAGCCATGTACCTGTAGCTGCCGTGCACGCACATTAATGATCTCGGGGCGTTTCTTTGGGCGGACAAGCGAGGAGGCGGGGGCAGGGATTGAAGTGAGTCTACATTCAAATATCGCTAGCATTTTGAAAACTGCATACGCTACCTTCAATTGAAGAACCTAGATTTTGTGACTGTGAATGCGTGATTTTCTATATGTGCCCTGTGATTGGCCGGCAACCAGTCCAGTGTGAACTCACCTCTTGACCAAAGTCAGCGGGGATAAGCTCCAGCCCACCCATGACCCTAATGAGGACAAGCGCTATTGAAAATGGATGGACAGATAATTACTGACAAATTCAATGCTGTTTATTGCTCTCGTCATTCTCAGGTGTTCCTAAACTTTCCTCCTATGCAAAAGCTGAAGACAAGCTGTTCAAATACCTCTTTGGGAACTACCAGAAATGGGTCCGCCCGGTTGAATATCTGAACCAGACCATATGCGTCAAGTTTGGACTGGCCATCTCCCAGCTAGTTGACGTGGTGCGGTTCAACATGCATTTGTTTTTAATCTTCATGTCTTAAAATTCAGTATCGATGGTATTAAGAATGAAGCGTCTGCTGTGTTTTCACTACCCAGGATGAGAAGAACCAGCTGATGACCACCAATGTGTGGATGAAACAGGCAAGTGAAACAACATGACGGGTGACCTGATGTCCTCTTTTCCCCCTGGCATTCTTTAACAAAAAAATGTCTGTTGGCAATTTTCAAATTCTTCCAGAATTTTATTACCTCAGTCTTCATTTTGCACATGATGCCACTGATTGGGGCTGCAGAGTGGACGCCTGGTTAGCACATCTGCCTCGCAGTTCTGAGGACCTGGATTCAAATCCGCCTTCCGTGTGCATGTTCTCCCTGTGCCTGCTTAGTTTTTCTCTGGGTTTCCTCCCACATCCCCAAAAACATCCATGTTAGGTGAATTGAAGACTTTAAATTACCCGCAGGTGTTAATGTGAGTGCGAATGGTTGTTTGTCTTTGTATGCCCTGCAATTGGCTGGCGACCAGTTTAGGTTTTACCCCGCCTCTCGCCCAGAGTCAGCTGCGATAGGCTCCAGCACGCCCGCAACCCTAGTGAGAATAACCGGTACAGAAAATGGACGGATGCCAGTGATTGGTCACCATGCCACTCCCACTTTAAGCAGACATTGGTTAGTGCACTGTCAATCATTACATTACCCATCTTTTGTAAGTGAGCTCTCCCCCCCGCCTCTTGTTGAACCTCCCATGACATACTGTACATCTGTCGCCAACCATGCATCCCTCATCATGACTGGTGGCATCGTTCTGATGGTTTCGATCAGTATGAGTCCTCTTGGCACTTTGCCAGCTTCTGCCCCCGCAAGCCTCGTCCTCGTTCCTACTCTGCTCCTATTGGATTCATTCATGGTCTTCTGTGTCACGCATCATATAAACAATCGCCACAGACGTGAACAGATGCCCCCTCCAATGTGATGAATTGTCTCGTCCTCCAGGGGAGATGGATAATCATATCTGTTTTACAAGCTGTTTTTCCCATATTTGTGTTGTGCTGGGTTATTGGCCTAACATCAATTGCCTGCCTTTGGCAAATGTTCAGCAGCGTGTTTATGTATGATGACGATTTATCTAACATAGCATTGTCCCATCATTTGTTCAATTTTATCGCAATTTCAAACCGTTCCAAGTTGTTTTTACTAACATGTCTGTGACATGCTTTCCTCAAATACCCAAGGGATAAAGAATTACAGGGGATACTTTACACCCGATTTCTAGTCTTTCTAAAGGGGCCGGCCCTATCTCATTCAAATGAGCCAGCTAACATCCCTTGGCTAACTTGGCCGTTTAATTTCACACTTGATGGGCGTTTAGGCACTCCAGAGACCCAACTATATGTACACAAACATTTAAAAAGTTAATTTACCATATAATGTCCCCTTTACTAGTCAAGCCATAGTCAAATAATCTGAAATAGTATCAGCCAAGGACTGATGCTTTGTTTTTTTTAACCTTCCAAATTCAGCTGAACTAATGTCTGTCATGCAGGAGTGGACTGACATGAAGCTAAGATGGGACCCTGATGACTACTTGGGCATCACGACTGTACGAGTGCCATCCGACAGGCTGTGGCTCCCAGATGTAGTGCTGTATGATAAGTATGCAACATGATCAATGAAACAGTGCAAGGGTGGACTGGCAATCAAGCATACTTGGCCCAGTGGGCCGGCAGTCCTTTGGGGCTAATTTTGTGATGCTGCTTTTTTTTGGTTGTTTTTCACACCTTATTATTGAAAGAGACCGACTCACAATTGAGAGGGGCTTCGACTGAACACGTAAATAAATTACTAGGCACTCGTACTCCACTAATTAGAATGGGCAGGTTTAAGCCAAAAATTCCAGGGCTGATTTTTTTTGTCCCAGTCCAGTCGTGATACAGTGCGCCTGGAAAGTTCTCACAGCGCAGTACTTTTTTTGATGTTTTGTTAGGTTACAAGCTTATTGAATAGAAAAATGATTTCATTCAAAACTCTACACCCAAAATCACACCATAAAAAACCCCGAAAGAAATCACTTGCATAAGAATTCACAACCTTTGCCATCAAGCTCAAAATTGAACTCAGGTGCGTCCTGTTTTAACTGCCCATCATTGAGATCTGTCTGCCTCTTAATTGGAGACTCACATTGTTATTACAGAGCGTTGTGTGTCGAATTTTGAGGAGAAAAAAAAATGGAATCCATTTTGGAATAAGGGTGTAACATACTGTAAAATGTGGCAAAAGTGAAGCGCTGTGAACACTTTCAGGATGCACCGTGTGTGGACTAAAAGTACAAGGATAGGTTCTATGGTCCATGTCCTACACGGTGGAATGGAAGAAAAGAAGATGGTTATAGTTCTAACACCTTCCAGTCTTCTGATCCTCATGAATGATATGCTAATGTGCACATCAGGAAAAAACAATGAATGCAAATGTTTTGCAAATTATCACTTTGCATTTTCTTCAACAGTTCGGATGGTCGTTTCGAGGGCACTGTCACCAAGGCGGTGGTCAAATACGACGGAACCATATCTTGGACACCACCTGCCAACTACAAGTCCGCCTGCGCCATCGACGTCACCTTCTTCCCGTTTGACCTGCAGAACTGCTCCATGAAATTTGGCTCGTGGACTTACGATGGCTCCCAGGTGGTTAAAGTTGACTTAGCTCTGCTTTTGAATAGTAAAAAACACAATTGACACCCCTCCAAAAAAAATTTGTAATTGCCAATATTAATACTTCAATCCTGAAATATTCCATCCCAAAAGACATGAATATCATTTCAAACTAATCTTACAGCATTACCCTTTAAAAAATAAATATCATACAGATTATTTGATTTTGAAAAAAAAAAAATCCATCGCAAGTGCATGGAGGCTGGCGTGTACGTCACCATTTTATAGCCTGTAAAAATAGCAACTGTCAATCAATAACAAGACCTTCGTCGTTTGTTAGCTTAAGCTTTTAATCGCCACTCTGCAGAGCAATAACATACAGTACACTTGCGGCGAAGACTCTCTGTAATTTATGCTAACAACCCAAACTAAATTTAGCTCCTTGCCAACATACAAAGATCTTAGTCTCTCAGTTGAGATACTAACAGACTTCCTTGCTTAAACTAATACCACACGAATAAATATACAGTGTGTTTTCATATGTTTATAGAGCATGACATAAACATTCACAGGACAGGGATGAAAAACTAAGTGAACCCCTGGATTCAATAACTGCTTGAACCTCCTTTGTCAGCAATGACCTAAACCAAACGTTTCCTGTAGTTGCAGATCAGATGTGCACCATTTGCACAATTGTCACTGTACCACATTATTGCTCTATTAGTAATTTCAAACTGCTCTAAATTGCTAAAGGGCTCTGCATCATTTGCACAATTAATATCATATCAGCATTACCACATTACCGGTAACCTTTCATTGCTCAGTGACTCTCTGTAGTGTGTTTTTACGTCTCAAAAGTATATTTTGTCGAAATGGCTGCATGTGCTAGAGCGGCTCCAACTACCAAAGACAAATTCCTTGTGTGGTTTCGACATAGCTGGCAAATAAAGATTAATCTGTTTCTGATTCTGAGTCCAAGCTTGTCTCATTGATTGGACTCCAGGTTGGCTCAAAATCTGACCCTGATTTGTTCTTGGAAAATCCTTAACCTCAAGATTCACTTGCTTTTAATTTTTTTTTTTAAAACATATACTTGTGTGGTATTAGTTTAAGCAGACTCAGTTTTTTCTTATGCTTTTGATGAAAATCAAACTAATGTTACGACCAATTTATGCAGAAGTATGAGAAATTCCAAATGGTTCACATACTTTTTCCTCCCACTTTAGCTGAGTTTTCAGCAAAAAGTTGAGGATAGGTTCCACAGCAAAAAATACAAATAGATGAATTTGTGAATGGTGAACCGCGGTTCACTCTTTCTTAAAAACGAAGGTGCCAGTTGCATGACAGCCAAGTGGTCTTTCTTCGGCAGGTTGATGTCATTCTGGAGGAATTCCATGTGGACAGGAAGGACTATTTCGACAACGGCGAGTGGGAAATTGTGAAGGCCACAGGCAGTCGTGGTCTGAGATTGGATGGCGGCGCTTCATATCCCACCATCACCTACTTCTTCATCATCCGCCGGATGCCTCTCTTCTACACCCTCTTCCTTATCATCCCCTGTATTGGCCTGTCCTTCCTCACCATCCTCGTCTTCTACCTACCCTCTAATTGCGGCGAGAAGATCTCCCTCTGCACCTCAGTGCTGGTGTCGCTAACTGTCTTCCTGCTGGTCATCGAGGAGATCATCCCATCCTCGTCTAAGGCCATCCCGCTCATCGGCGAGTACCTGGTCTTCACCATGATCTTCGTCACACTCTCCATCGTCATCACCGTCTTCGCCATCAACGTCCACCACCGCTCGTCCTCGATGCATCACGGCATGGCACCGTGGGTGCGCAGGATCTTCCTGTATCGGCTGCCCAAACTACTGTGCATGCGTAGCCACGTGGACCGCTACGGCACAGCGGGAGCGGTGCACTCAGGACGGGTGCTGGGATTGGGAATGTTAAAGGACTCTACGGTTGAGCTCGGCCTCTCACACACCAGACATAACATCCAAGCTGCGCTGGATTCTATCCGCTACATAACCATGCATGTGGTGAAAGAAAATGAGGTCAGAGAGGTGAGTCTTTCAATTGATTTACTTCCATTTTATATCTCGCTAAAGCACGGTATGCACATACAGATTTTTAAAATGGGAGAGATCCTACACGTCGACGAAAAAAAATCACGGTGTTCTTACTACTCTTGTTTTGTGCGGTGCACAGTAGATCCCCACTAGTCACAGGGGATAGGTGTTGCATGAGCCCTATTGCGTAATAGCGTAAAAAAGGAAAGTAATTGACGCCCCCACTAAAACTTTTACAGATGATTTAAAAAAAAAAAAAAAAAAAAAAGTCTGGAAGTGCGGGTGTAGTAGAGCAAAAACATACACATGCGATGAAGACTCCCCATAACCTCTGTTAACAACCCAGGCTAAATTTAACTCCTCCTTTAAATTCAAAGACTTTAGTCTCCGAGTCAACATGTATCAACATACTTCATTGACACCAAATTGTACTTTCCTATTAGCCTGGGATTTGGTGTCATTTTGTGGGTGTTACAGAAAGCACAAAAACGTGAATAGGTGACTTTTTAAAGCCAATAACTGAGCATAGGTTACACGGGGGGGGGGGGGGGGGGGGTGAATAGGGTTTGTGGACAGCGTTGCGTTGTGGGATGTGGCACCCATCTTTGAAGTGAGCGTTTGAGAACGTAACAAAGGCTTTGCAGCAACAGTCTAGTCCTGAAGTGAAAGACATTCAAATGCAAGACAGAGAAGGGACTTTACGTTCAGGAAGACCATTAAGCCGGAGACCGACAGCTGAGAAAAATCATTAATCATTAGTACCGTATAAATGGTTTGGGTCCGTAAAAAAATACAAATACAGAGCAGTGATCCGGACCTACTGACTCCATTGTGTACGGTAGATATTTTCATTAATCTTATCTGTGTTGTGAGTGGCTATACTTCGAAGCAAAACATTTTTAAAAAACAATTACAAATTTAATTTACACATTTTAAAATCATTAGCCTCATGCACAGTTTACCAAAGTGTGTGTGCTAGACCTTCAGAAGATGAAGCTGGCAAACACTGCCAACAGTGTCATTAAATTAGGGTACTTGGAGCTAAACCTAGTAGCATATTTCTTTGCAATTTAACTGTCTTTTTTTTTTTGTTAAACTAACATTCACATATATCAAACTAACATTCACAGATATTCATATAATTCAGAAAAAAATAATATGATTCAGATCTAAACATTTACATAAAGGCAGCTCCCACGTAAGATCATGAGGCATCTCATGCCTGTTGCATGTAATTAATACTCCATTTGAGTAACTAATACTCCATTTGAAAGTTGTGATGATATAAATACATAAATGGGATTTTAAAATATGCATCATTTCCTTGATTGATGATAATGCTATGCATGTCATGATCCTTCTCTGATTATTTGGTTTTATTTTGTGTGTAAGCTAGAAATGCAATGTGTAATATACGGTATTTTAATTTATGGATTGTCCAGGAATCTAAGGTCTTGCACTCTCAGTGCATCATTCTGAAACCATGGTTAATCATTGCCATGATGGCCATGTGCAATGCACACATTGTGCATAGCTGGCATAGCAGAGTCATGTGCACAGGTCAGCGCTCCGCTGTTTAATGTTGAGGCAACAGTCCGAATATGTAGAACAAAGACAGTGACAGATTTGCTATCTTAATGCCAAACGCCATCTGCCATTAATAAGATCCACGTAAAAATGTCAGATACAAAATGGACTTTTCTTCTGCTGCACCCTACAGTCATTAGTGGTCAGAGCCACATGTCTGGCATAAGTGTATAAGTTTGTATGTGAACAGTGGATGCCTACTGTCATTTGTATTCAGACACTTTCCAACAAACCTCATCAAATACTGTATGCATGCTGGTTTTGCTACCAGCATTGGGAGGTCAGCTTTGACCACAGTGAGGAAGGTGTGGTACCCAGCAGCTCTGTTGACAACACCAGACATGGGACTGGGGATTGAGAGCATAAGGAGGCAGCAAGGAGTGCTTCAACAAGCCAAATAAGCACCACAACACAATGACTTTAAAAATGAGCTGTGTGGCGTGATTATCGACCCCAACTTTCCACAAGTTAGAGCTTCAACTGATGGACTACTCCAATGCACCTGCTGTGGCAAAGGCAGCTTGCACATAAAGTGTACCCCAAAGCACAAAATCAAAGAATCAAGGAGGTTTGTGATGGAGACTTCTGTCTCTACTCCAAACAGGTCCAGGCACAGATATTTCTGCCAGACTCCAAATACTGTGATTTTGTGGCATGGACACCGAGAGACTTTGTTGTTGTCAGTCATTTCAGATTTGACATTCTTGTTTTATCTGCAGAAGGCACAGGATTTTTTCTTAAAGTTTTCTCTCCCTGAACTGGTTGCCTGCCACTACACACAATCTGTCTCCAGAGTTATGGCTGTTCGACCAGCATGCACTAAAGGAGTCCTGCAAGAAACTAACCAAATGAATGAGAGGAGGAGTAGCGAAGACAAGAAGAATCTGTGGTGCCTGTTTCATGGGCCCTAGGAAAAGGAAAACATGATTGCATAACCAGGATTGTGCAATTGTGCAACCTAAACTGAACGTGCCCCAGCATGCAGTGTCTCGATTTTATCCTCAGATAGACGGACAGACGGACGGACAGACAGACAGACAGACAGACAGACAGACAGATAGATAGATAGATAGATAGATAGATAGATTCATACAAACCCCAATTCCAGTTAAGTTGAGATGATGCATAAAATGTAAATGAAAAGACAATACAATGATTTGATTCTCTATTAAATAAATACCATACAATAAATGTATTTTAATCAGAATACTGTGCTTAGGAGTGAACTCATGTTTGGAAGGCCAAGGTGTACCGCGCCTCTCACCCAAAGTCAGCTTGGATAGGCTCCAGTACACCTGCAACACTTAGTGAGGATAACCAGGATAAAAGATGGATAAATGCGGTGGTTTCTATGATAACGTGGATATGCACAATTACTAGAGCAGCACCCATCCACTTTCTAAAGCGCTTCTCATTGGGGTGAGCTGGGCGAGAGTCAGACTACACCATGCACTGGCCGCCACTCAACCACAGAGCATATATTCAGTAGATAAACAACCATTCAAGCTCACATTCACGTCAATAGACAATTTAGTATCTTCATGCATGTTTTTAGAATGTAGGAAGAAGTCGGAGTACCTGGGGAAAACCCACGCAAACGGCACAACAAAACTGTTAATTGTCTTTTCATCTTTCTCTCTTTTTTTTTTTGGGCCACTAGGTGGTACAGGACTGGAAGTTTGTTGCCCAGGTTCTTGATCGAATGTTTCTCTGGGCGTTCCTGCTGGTGTCCGTCCTGGGCTCAGCTCTCCTCTTCATCCCAGTCATCTACAAATGGGCCAGCATTATTGTCCCCAAACATATTGGCGCTACCCTCTGAAGGCTAGATGACAAGGAGGGGAGACATCGGCGGCTAACGTCCAGATTTGATGACACTTTGTAACCTGTATCTTGTCGACAAATAAACTGTATATTTTTAAAAGTGGAAAACAATGTACTGTAGAAATTAAATAAAAGAATGTCATTCCCCTACATTTCCCAGAATGAGAAACTCATTGTACAGTCATTTAGTCATACAGTAATTAAATGAGAAATATTGTTCATTTTTTTCCAAACTGTAAAAGAGTTCCCAGGTGTCTGGGATGTGCTTTTCATCAAAAGTACTCCAAAAAATCAACAACTGTGACACACTTTACGCACCCAGCCCTGTTTCATGCAAGTGAGTTTTCCATCATCCCATATCTTATACTGCTAGGCCAATGGTTGATGATGACAGAGGTTCTGTGGGCTGTCCCTCGTGTCCCAGGTTACCCAGATGTAACGAAATGACCATTCCAAATATGTATCACATTTGTACAAAATCAAAAGTTAGGTTTAAGGCTAGTTTAAGGCCATTTAGGATGGGTTAAAGTTTGGAATAGGGTGGGTTAGGGTTAGTGGGATTCGTATTAACACCGCTGCACTTAAGTTACATACTTCTTTTCTCGTCTGGAAGCAGTATATGGCGTGTTCTACTGGGACACAGCAGCCAATCATATTGCAGCAGCGCGCTTCCTGCCTAGAACATGAGTAGGATTCCTAATAACGCCGTATGTTGACATTGGTCTCCGGACTGGCTTGAAAGTGGCTCTGAATCTACTCTCACATTCTCCGATCAAATCATGGGCTGAGAAACTCCTGCGGGGGTAGTTATTATATAAATTTGTGAAATTGCTGAACAGCTTGCTCACAGACACATTTTCAGAATGAGGACGCTAATAAAAGATTCACCGGGTTGTTTAATTTCACACGGGTGGTGAGCAGACACTGTAGATACGCAACTATTTGTATACAAGCAATCCATCGGTCTATTTTCCAGAATATGTTCCCGATAAAGCGTGAGTTTGCAGTTTTAAAACTGTTATAGCAAGATTTTAATGTAGCCTCCCTTCACTACTCCACCCCCCACCCCCCTCCAAGGCCAATGAATCGCTGACCAAACCGACGCACCTCACTTACGTGCGCAAGACTTGCACTGTACGTAGCATGCACTGTAAAGAAGCCGTTAGCCACCGCTCCCACATTATTGTAATGCGGTATGAGTACTATAACACTTAATGTTACCGGTTTTAACTTTTATATTTTGGAATGTACAATATTTTTAAAATGAAACAGAAGTGCAGAAATGTTGCTATTTCAGCATCGCTATTGCATCCACAACTCACTGAGATCCCTTCGCTCTGCTTCTGTTTTCTAGTGTTATACCCAGTTGTTAGCAAGCTAGAAATGTGCATTTATTTATTTATGTATTCATTTTCCGGATGTGTATACTGTATTCCACCATATTTTCAACAAAGCTCCTGAAGCACGAGGTAACAGGTCAGCACAAGGCTGCGGGAGTGGGCCCGATTTGACAAAGCCACACTATGAGTGTCAAACGCATGACAAAGGATTGACACCTCGTCAGTCACGCCTTCTGTCTCTGTGTGGTTGTTTCCCCCGGCCACGGTGGTTTCTTTAAAATCATATTAGAGGTACAAGATGGGTCCAGAGAGGGCAATTTTTTATTTTTTTTTACAGATCATTTTACTAATGTTCCACCTTCAGGTTTATACTGACTGCTTTGACAAAAAGTGATTTGTTTGAAAATTGCAAACTCCCGTCTCAGATTGAAGAGTAACTCATAAACTCAAGCGTGTTTTGGTGGACTTTGTACTTTTTCAGCTACCAATGGAATCCTTGTGCTCGATGGCACACAAGCTCTGTCTCATGTTGTGCATGGATGCACGGACCTGTTCTTGAAACGCCTGTGTGAAGAGACTGGATAAACATCAACACAGGTAGTCAGTGGAAGTGCATTTTAATCCGAGCACCAAGGTATAGTACTGAATGCCACACTTTAATCAGAAATTGAAATAAATACTGAATTACACAGAGTAGAACATTATGCAGACTGTAAGAGGTTGCAAGATAAATGTTTGTTATAAATTTGTGGAAAGTGTTTGTATGGGCCTTTAGATTTTTCCTGATCCTTGTAATTTACGGGAAGTACATTTGGAAAGAGTTCTCTGGTAAGGTAGCTCGGGGTTAGCATGTTTGCCTCACAATTCATAAATTCAAGATTTGGATTTTGGCTGTGGCCTCCCAGTGTCGAGTTAGTTCATGGGTGGATTTTCCTGGGTACTCCATCTTCCTTCCACATTCCCAAATCATACATGTTATGTTCATTAAAGATTTTAAATTGTCCATATGTGTGAATGGTTACGTCTCGATATGTGCCCTGCGACTGACTGACGACCAGTCCGTTGTGTACACCCCCTCTCGCCCAAAGGCAGCTGGGATAGGCTCCAGCTGATCCCTGACCTGATCAAACTTTTTTTCACCTTGAAAATTGATCGGCGGTAGGGGGTTATCGACCAGAACTTTTTTTTTCTCGGCCCGTCTGTCTATGGTGGCTGTGGCCACCCTTGGCCACCCCCTGTGAGACAACCAACTGTCAAGATGTCTGTGGCAACTGTGAAAACATGCAAATTTGGGTAACATCGTCACCGTCACGTCATCGTTGGTTAAAAAAAAAAAAAAAAAACGAGCATGATGCAAACGCAACTTCCATCCAAGCAACCTTAACACTGCCAACCCTCCCAGTTAACATGGATCTTTGACTTCAAAAGTTGTCAATGGCAGTGAATGAGATAAGAAGACAAACTATTGTTGTTGTATTTTCCTAAAAAGACAATGTTTAAGATGCTGAGCTGATCTAATCTTTTCCTCCTTATGCAAAAGATAAGCAGTTTGTTTTGAATGATTTTGTTCACTTTCTGTATTGAATGTTATCCAAACTGTGACCTTAAAACCAAAGCACGTACCGAACAGTGATTTTTGGCATGCTGTTACAACGCTAGTGATTATACATTTACAGTAAATGGTTTCCCCATTATTAGTAGCCCGCTGAGGGCAACCATGATTACAATGTTTACAATGATGAAAACAAGTTTGACATCCGTGACTTAGATAGAGTCTTCAATGAACCTACAATGCATGTGGGAGGATGCTGGAGTACCCGCAGAAAAACCCACACAGCCGGAATTCCAGCCCCGACCCTCGGGACTGTGACGCAGACGTGGTAAGCTACTGGTTAAGGTCACCATTCTGCCGCGAACAGTGCAATTACTTCTAAAGAAAACAGCAAATACCACTTGGGGTGTAAGTACAATGAAAAGCTAAGTGAAAACAGATGTGAATATGTCTGAAACGCATCACCAAACTGACCATGCAGGTCAGCATTCCACAAGAGGGGGAAAAAAAGAGTGAATGTTAGAAAGCTGCTCGGTGATTCAGACCTGAGAAATACAATACTCTGGGTGATCTAAGTTGCTCCATATATATGAGGTATGTTTACAATCTGATACTTGAAAACAAAAGTGAAATATGTGTCGTACACTCGACTGAGCTTGTGCTGTTTACTTCTTCAGGTTAAAGATGCCCGAGCATGGAAACACACTTCTCTTCCTAGCATCCTTTGCGTTTTTGTCATCATGGAGAGTTTGTTACAGTGGCAAGATTCTAGTAGTACCCTTCGAGGGCAGCCACTGGGTAAACATGGAAATTTTGGTCAAAGCACTCCATGCTCGCGGACACTCCATAGACGTGATTCGGACCGACAAGAGCTGGTACATCAAAGACAGCATGCCACACTACGACGCCATCACAGTATCCGTCAACGAAGTGTTTGACTCGGTCTTTGTCAACCCCCTGCTGGAGGGTATATTTGCTCTGGAGAGGGAGCAAAGCTCTGTGATGGCCTTTGTGGGTCTGCAGCTTGAAATATTCAAAGCTATGTCCGGTATGAGCAAGATCATGTGCAAATTAGCCAGCAAGATATTACGAGATGACGATTTAATGGCTCGTCTGAAGGAGCGTCAGTATGACCTGGTCCTCACTGACCCTGCGCTGGGCACGGGTGTCATCTTGGCTCATGCCCTACAGGTACCTTTAGTCTATAATGTGCGCTGGATGGCAAGTAAGGAGGGCCATCTGGTCCTGGCGCCTTCTCCTTTGTCTTATGTTCCCATTGTCGGCTCCGGACTGTCTGATAAAATGACTTTCCTTCAGAAAATCAAGAATCTTGGGTACTTCGCCATTGGGGAATTTCAGTATAGATTTTTAGTCATGCCCCAATATCAAGCTGTTTGTGACCAGTTCTTTGGCCCAGAGGTGAGATATGATGAACTTGTACAGAGAGCAGACCTATGGCTCATGAGAGCGGACTTTGTCTTTGAGTTTCCTCGCCCTACCATGCCCAACATAATCTACATGGGAGGATTCCAATGCAAGCCTGCTGGACCTCTACCTGACCATCTGGAGACGTTTGTGCAGAGTTCTGGAGAACACGGTGTCATCATCATGACTTTGGGGACTATGGTGAGCCAACTACCTACAGATATAGGTGATGAGATCGCGGCGGCTTTTGCAAAGCTCCCCCAGAAGGTCATCTGGAGCTACAAAGGTGCTAAACCTGCCACTCTGGGCAACAACACTCTCGTGGTGGACTGGATCCCGCAGAAAGACCTCCTTGGACATCCCAAGGTGAAGCTCATCGTGGCTCACGGAGGGACAAATGGTGTCCAGGAAGCAATTTACCACGGAGTCCCAGTAGTAGGAATACCCCTGTTTTTCGACCAGCATGACAACCTGCGGCGTCTCACAGAGAGAGGAGCAGCTGTGGTAGTCACGTTAGCCTCAGTGGACAAAGACGACAACTTCCTGAAGGCCCTACAGGAAGTTCTTACTAATCCAACCTACCGGAACAACATGCAGAGGCTTTCCAGGCTGCATAGTGACCAGCCCATCCCGCCGATCGACAACGCCCTCTTCTGGATCGAGTTTGTCATGAGGTACAAGGGCGCAGCTCACCTGAGGACAGAGTCCTACAAGCTTCCCTGGTACGCCTACCACTCTGTGGACATCGTCTTTACTTTCTGTACAACGGTGGCAGTGATGATTTTGCTCCCAGTTGTGTTCTTTAGGATGCATGTCTTCAAAACAATTACAAAATGAGCTGCTTCTTTGACCATATTATGAGCAATCACACTGTTCAGAATTATCTCTCCTAATTATTGATGATGATAGAAATAATTGTATCTAAAAGTGTCTTTGACTAGCCAGCGCTATCAAAATTGCTTGTAATACTACACTTCTGTCTGAGCTTGATTGTCTTACAGATGAACGCTTTTTAAGGGTTTACTCTACCCAAGGCCTATACTTAAAGTACAAAATATTTCTTTATGTGAAACCGATCTATGGCACACAAAAAATGTTGGGAACACTATTCCAGGTCTTTTGTGCATATGGTAAAAAAATAAAGAAAGAAAGACAAAGAAAGAAAGAAAGAAAGAAAATGTGTTTTTTAATAATCAATGATAATCCATTCACATTTACACCACAATTGTATGAGATATAATTTCTAATTATATTATTTATATTTGTATTTAACTACAAACAATTAACCAATCAATCATTCAATAATTAATTACACTTTTTAAATATTTAATTACGCAATCCTTTCATGAAATACATTTCAACTGCAACCAAACAGACAAATATATATATATTGCAAATTTGACACATCACAGAAAAGAGTCTTGTTAACAAGCTGGACAATGGATGAATGGAATTTTTAAAAATGGCAAAGTATTGTCTCTATAAACTGGTCAAGAATTGAAACCTTTCAGGCTGCAGACGTTGCGGGCGCGTCGCTAAATGCAAAGAAAACCCCGCCTTTCAGCTGTTAATCAAATAAGTGCCTTCCTTCACTCCTCTTCCCTACACAGGAAGAGGAGAATTTGCAGCGACCGAGATTGGACATGCTTCCACGGGCTTTCAGCGGCGTAACGTTCTTCTGTGGCCGTCGAAATGTGCGCCATAAGCGTCCAAAAACGCGCGACGGAGCCCTGGATGAATTTTGTTCCCTTTCCTCGCCCTGCGACTTGAGGCCGGCAACTGTGAGGATGACGGCCGTAACTCTGTTGTGCCGGATGTCCGGCAGCTTCTCTAACCGCTGTCCAGAGGTGGGAAGTAACGAAGTTCTTCAATTCATTTTTCGGGTATCTGGACTTGAGTATTTTTTTTGGGCGACTTTTTACCTTTACTCTTTACTTTAAAAAAATATATATTTGTACTATATACTCCTTACATTTTTTTCTTTAAAAATGAGCTCGTTAACTTTTAAAACCTAAAGTTAGCAACGACCCGAAGTAAAAAGCAGAACGCCGAAAAAAACGGAATCCGGAAGTAAGCGACCAACCATTGATCATAGACATCCCTCTTTTCGCGTGACTACAGCGACACAAACATATAGTGGGGGCAAGGTTTTGGCGCATTCCATGTAGCTAAGCTAGTGGGGGCAAAGTGTTGGCTTGTTCCTTGTTTGTGGACAGCACGGTCGGAAACCAAAATAACAAAGATGCCTGCACATTGTGCTGCGTTCAGTTGCACACACGTCGTACGATCACAACAAGGGAGCGCTGAACTGTGGATAACCTTTCATAGGTAAGAATATTTGTGCTTTTTTTCCACTGCTTTGGGTGAATCATGTTAATATTTTTAGAAAGCTAGCTTGTTGAAGTCTATCTCGATGGCAGTAAATTATGTCACATTTCAGCATTAACATATTATTTTCAACAATTTTTCACACACATTGGCACTATGCCAAATATTGTAAATAAAGCAAATTGAAAATAGCCATAATTTGCTCCTTTTCGACTAGTTTCAGTCAGCCCCTCCTCCCTCCCCAGTTGGCAGTGGGCAAATAAATGAACCAAATCTAGCTTTTCGATTTTTATTTATGTTGTACATTATATAACTTTATTTTGAACAAATAAATGCTCATATTTTCATTTAAGCCTACCTGTTTTTGTTTTGTCCATTGGTGCCCCCAGAGAACGCAAGCCAATCATCTGGAGAGATACAAAAATCTCACTATATGTATCTTATTATTGGGTTGAGTTGTGTTTTTACATACAGTGGGTACAGGAAAGTATTCAGACTACCTTAAAATTGTCACTCTTTTTTTATATTGCAGCCATTTGCTAAAATAATTTAAGTTCCTTTTTTTTTTCAACATTAATGTACACACAGAACCCCATATTGACAGAAAAAAAATGGAATTGTTGACATTTTTGATTTATTAAAAAAGAAAAACTGAAATATTACACAACCATAAGTATTCAGACCATTTACTCAGTATTTAGTAGAAGCACCCTTTTGAGCTAATACAGCAATGAGTCTTTTTGGGAATGATGCAACAAGTTTTTAACACCTGGATTTGGGGATCCTCTGCCATTCCTCCTTACAGATCCTCTACATTTCTGTCAGGTTGGATGGTGAATGTTGGTGGGCAGCCATTTTCAGGTCTTTCCAGACCTCAATTGGGTTTAACTCAGGGCTCTGGCTGGGCCATTCAAAAACAGTCACGGAATTGTTCTGAAGCCACTCCTTCGGTATTGTAGCTGTGTGCTTAGGGTCATTGTCTTATTTGAAGGTGAACCTTCGGCCCAGTCTGAGGTTCTGAGCACTCTGGAGAAAGTTTTTGTCCAGGATATCCCTGAAACTGGCCGCATTCATCTTTCCTTCGATTGCAACCAGTCTCCTTGTCCCAGCAACTGCAAAACACACCCACGGCATGATGCTGTCACCACCATGCTTCACTGTTGGGACTGTATTTGACAGGTGCCTGGTTTTCTCCACACATGCCACTGAGAATTAAGGCCAACACTTTCTATCTTGGTCTCATCAGACCAGAGAATCTTGTTTCTCACCAGCTTGGATTTCTTCAGGTGTTTTTTTTTTTTTTTTTTTTTTTTTTTTTTTTATAGCAAACTCCATGCGGGCTTTCAGGTGTCTTGCACTGAGGAGATGCTTCCGTCGGGCCACTCTGCCATAAAGACCTGACTGGTGGAGGGCTGCAGTGATGGTTGACTTTCTAGAACTTTCTCCCATCTCCCGACTGGAGCTCAGCCACAGTGATCTTTTGGTTCTTCTTTACCTCTCTCACCAAAGCTCTTCTCCCCCAATTGCTCAGTTTGGCCAGACGGCCACCTCTAGGAAGGGTTCTGATTGTCCCAAACATCTTCCATTTCAGGATTATGGAGGCCACTGTGGTCTTAGGAACCTTAAGTGCAGCAGAAATATTTTTGTAACCTTGGCCAGATCTGTGCCTTGCCACAATTCTGTCTCTGAGGTCTTCAGGCAGTTCATTTGACCTCATGATTCTTATTTGCTCTGACATGCACTTTGAGATGTAAGGTCTTCTATAGACAGGGGTGTGGCTTTCCTAATAAAGTCCCAATCAGTATAATCAAACACAGCTGGACTCCAATGAAGGTGCAGAACCATCTCAAGGAGAATCAGAAGAAATGGACAGCACCAGAGTTAAATATATGAGTGTCACAGCAAAGGGTCTGAATACTGTGTGAAATTTCAATTTTTTCTTTTTTAATAAATCAGCAAAAATTTCAACAATTACGTTTTTTTTCTGTCAATATGGGGTGCTGTGTGTACATTAATTAGGCAATTAACTTAAATGATTTTAACAAATGGGTGCCATATAACAAAGAGTGAAAAATTTAAGGGGGTCTGAAAACTTTCCGTACCCACTATAAGTACATTTATAAGTTGTACTTTTGTACTATGACTTAACTTTCACCAGTTGTTTTTTGCACAAATATAAATAATTTTACTCAAGTACTAAATACAAGTACTTTTACTTTTTTAATCTATTAATGGGTTCCAGTAAAGAGGAATGGGGAAGTGGCAATTACGCCGAATGGCCACTGCATGGTATAAGGGTGCTTGGTGTTTATATAGTGAGGGAGGAAGTATTACAGTACTTGATCATGTAAATTCTCGATGGGGTGAATTTAAAAAAAAAAAAAAAAAAAAAAAGAACAGCAGGCCGTAAGTGGCCCACGGAACATCCTTTGCCTGCTTTTGGGACACCTTTGTTCTTGCACTGTTCAGCAGTTTGCTGGAAATTCCGAGTGGCTTTTGGTAAACTAAACAAAAATAATAATAATTACAGGGTGTCCTCGATATGACGGTCATGACATATGCGGTTTCTGAATGGAGTCCCAATGAACTAGTTTCTGCAGCGGTCGTAGTCACGTATGGGTCACGTGGCACAAGACGGCATGCTCAGTTACAGCCATACCTAATTATGAATTTGCTACTGCATTATGGTAAATTAGTGATAGACTACAGCACATTCCGATATATGTAAATTCGGGGTACCTCGCCGCTGTAGGAAGCAATCGCCCCACCTCATATCGCAGTTTGGACCTTGGAGACCACATAGACTGCTACCACCATGACGGACAGGGAATTAAGGAGAAAGTGAGACTACTGTCAATATACCTGTTCCAACTCTGAAATTGATGTTTGTAAAAATCCATCCATTTGCTATACTGCTTATCCTTACTAGGGTTGCGAGCATGCTGGAGCCTATCCCAGCTATCTTCGGGCACCCTGAACTGGTCGCCAACCAATCGCAGGGCACATAAACCATTATTCGCACTCACGTTCACACCTACGGGCCATTGAGAGTCTTCAAAAATATATATATATTTCATATATATATATATCCATCCATCCATTTTCTGAGCCGCTTCTCCTCACTAGGGTCGCGGGCGTGCTGGAGCCTATCCCAGCTGTCATCGGGCAGGAGGCGGGGTACACCCTGAACTGGTTGCCAGCCAATCGCAGGGCACATAGAAACAAACAACCTTTCGCACTCACAGTCATGCCTACGGGCAATTTAGAGTCTCCAATTGATGCATGTTTTTTGGGATGTGGGAGGAAACCGGAGTGCCCGGAGAAAACCACGCAGGCACGAGGAGAACATGCAAACTACACACAGGCAGGGCCAGGGATTGAACCCGGGTCCTCAGAACTGTGAGGCTGACGCTCTAACCAGTCGGCCACCGTGCTGCTATATATATATGTTTATTATATATTTTAGTACAGTATTCGTATAGTCATCCCTCCCAATAAGGTTTTATAAGGTCACATCACTGGAGGTGGGGCTCGAAGGCCAGCGCCTGGTGGCCGGGCCAGCACCCATGGGGCCCATCCAGGGACAGCCCGAAAGGTAACATGGATTCCCCTTTCCATGGGCTCACCACCTGTGGGAGGGGCCATAGGGGTCGGGTGTAGTGTGAGCTTGGCGGTGGCCGAAGGCGGGGACCTTGGCGATCCAATACCTGGCTACAGAAACTGGCTCTAGGGACATGGAATGTCACCTCTCTGGCAGTTAAGGAGCCCTGCGCTGGTGTGTGAGGTTGAGAAGTTCTGACTAGATAGTTGGTTCTCACCTCCATGCATGGTTTGGGCTCTGGTACCAGTCCTCTTGAGAGTGGTTGGACTCTCTTCCACTCTGAAGTCGCCCACGGTGAGAGGCGCTGAGCAGTTGTTGGTGGCAGTTAGGCAGTAGTGCCTGGCAGCCCTGCCCCCACCCTCTAGGCTCACTGACCTCTCCAGATGTTAATGCACTACACCACTCTGGGGTGCACTGATACACGGGTTAGGGCCAATGACTGTCAGTCAGGGACCTGGCAGTCATAGTAACAGGGTCTCAGTTACTTGCATGGTGGTGCTCCTGCCCCCCCCCCCCCCCCCCCTTATTGTTCCCTTGTTGGATGTCCCTATCCGCCCTCCTTTCGCTTGTGTATGCCCACACTTGTACTCTCGTCCTGTAGACGTTTATAATTTACATAATTAATGCCACCTCACTTCAGTCAAGACCCTTGTCCTGCATGCTTCTTCTCCTGTCCTTGTCCTGTTCTATCTTGTCCTGTCCTTCCCTCACAGGGTGTAGCACTACAGCCCCATGCAACACTCATATTTAAGGTTTCATTGTTGTAGATAATGTAATGATTTTTCTTCTCTCATCCTGTTTACAATTAATGCTTTGTCTTTTGTCTTTGTTTCTCTCTCACTTCTAGAAACTTTGTTCTGTTCGACTGATCAAGTCTGATTCTTAATAAACCTCAATTATAATACTAAGAAACCACAGCGGAAGCTGAAAAACTCCACTGTGACACAGTAAAACTGTTCCCGCAAAAAAGGGGTTCCATTCTGCTTGACCTAAAAACCAAAGGACAAAAAAAAAAAATGGCGTTCACCCCGTAGGACGAGAGGGCAGCCTCCTTCCGACTTTGGGTGGGGGGACGGGTTCTGACTGTTGTTTGTGCCTATGCACCAAAAAGTAGTTCAGAGTACCCACCCTTTTTGGAGTCCTTGGATAGGGTGCTGGAGAGCGCTCCCGCTGGGGACTGCTTCTTTCTGCTGGGGGATTTCAATGCTCATGTGCGCAATGAGACCTGGAAGGGCGTGATTGGGAGGAACGCCACCCACCCCCCCCCCGATCAGAACCCGAGTGGTGTTCTGTTATCGGACTTCTGTGCTCACCACAGATTGTCCATAACAAACACCATGTTCAAGCATAAGGGTGTCCACACGTGCACTTGGCACCATGACACCCTAGGTCGCAGTTCGATGATCGACTTTGTGGTCGAGAGAGGGGCAGAGCTGTCAACTGCTCACCACCTGGTGGTGAATTAGCTCCGATGATGGGGGAAGATGCTGCTCCGGCCCAAACGTATTGTGAGGGTCTGCTGGGAACTTCTGGCAGAATCCCCTGTCAGAAGGACTTTCAACTCTCACCTCCGGCAGAACTTCACCCACATCTCGGGGGAGGCGGGGGACATTGAGTCAGAGTGGACCATGTTCCACGCCTCTACTGCCGAGGCGGTCGACCGGAGCTGTGGCCGTAGTCTCTGCCTGTCGTGGCGGCAATCCCCGAACTTGTTGGTGGACACCAGCGGTGAGGGATGACGTCAAGCTGAAGAAGGAGTCCCATTTGGCCTTTTTGGCCTTGGGACTCCTGAGGCAGCTGATGGGTACCGGCTGGCCAAGCGGAATGCAGCTTTGGTGGTCGCTGAAGCAAAAACCTGGACATGGGAGGAGTTTGGTGAGGTAATGGAGAAAGACTTCTGGGCGGCTTCGAGGAAATTCCCGTCCACCATCCGGCGTCTCAGGAGCTAGAAGCAATGCACCATCAACACTGTGTATAGTGGGAATGGGGCGCTGCTGCCCTCGACTGAGGATGTTCTGAGCCGGTGGGGAGAATACCTAGAAGATCTCCTCAATTCCACCGAAAAGCCTTCCCATGAGGAAGCAGAGTCTGGGGTCTCTGAGGGGGGCTTTCCTATCTCTGGGGCTGAGGTCACCGAGGTGGTTAAAAAGCTCCTTGGTGGCAAGGCCTCAGGGGTAGATTAGATTCGCCCGGAGTTCCTAAAGGCTCTGGATGTTGTGGGGCTGTCCTGGTTGACACGCCTCTGCAACATCGCGTGGACATCGGGGACAGTGCCTCTGGATTGGAAGACTGGGGTGGTGGTCCCCCTTTTTAAAACGGGAACTGGAGGGTGTGTTTCAACTACGGGGGGATCACTCCTCCCTGGTAAGGTCGATTCAGGGGTGCTGGAGAGGAGGGTCCGTCGGCAAGCCGAATCTCTGATTCAGGAGGAGCAGTGTGGTTTTCGTCCTGGCCGTGGAACAGTGGACCAGCTCTACACCATCGGCAGGGTCCTTGATGGTGCATGGGAGTTCGCCCAAACAGTCTACATGTGTTTTGTGGAAGGCCTTTGACCGTGTCCCTCGGGGTGTCCTGGGGGGGTCCTTGGGGAGTATGGGGTGCTGAACCCACTGATACGGGCTGTTCGGTCCCTGTACGACCAGTGTCAGTGTTTGGTCCGCATTGCCGGCAGTAAGTCTGATTCGTTTCCGGTGAGGGTTGGACTTCCCCAAGGCTGCCCTTTGTCACTGATTCTGTTCATAACTTTTACGGACAGAATTTCCAGGCGCAGCTGAGGTGTAGAGAGGGTCCGATTGGGTGACCTCAGTATCACATCTTTGTTTTTTGAGGATGATGTGGTTCTGTTGGCTTCATCAAGCCATGATCTCCAACTCTCACTGGAGGGGTTCTCAGCCGAGTGCGAAGCGGCTGGGATGACAATCAGCACCTCCAAATCTGAGACCATGGTCCTTAGTCGAAAAAGAATGGAGTGCCCTCTCCAGGTCGGGAATTGGAACCTGCCCCAAGTGGAGGAGTTCAAGTATCAGTGCAGCGTCTGCAGTGATGCGGGCGTTGTATCGGTCTGTTGTGGTGAAGAAGGAGCTAAACCGAAAGGCGAAGTTCTCTATTTACCGGTCGATCTACGGTCCTACCCTCAACTATGGTCATGAGCGACTGAAAGAACAAGATCCCGGATACAACAGGCCGAAATGAGTTTCCTCCGCAGGGTGCCTGGGTTCTTCCTTAGCGATAGGGTGAGAAGCTTGGTCATCCAGGAGGGGCTCAGAGTAGAGCCGCTGCTTCTCCAGATTTGAGAGGAGCCAGAGGAGGTGGCTCGGCTCTGAATAGGATGCCTTCTGAAACACTCCCTGGTGAGGTGTTCCGGGCACATCCCACCAGGAGGAGACCCCGGGGATGACCCAGGACACACTGGAGAGACTACGTCTCTCGGCTGGCCTGAGAATGCTTCGGGGTCGCCGCGGAAGAGCTGGAGGAAGTGGCTGGGGAGCGGGAAGTCTCGACTTCCCTGCCAAAACTGCTGCCCCCGCGACCCGACCCCGGATAAGTGGAAGAAAATGGATGGATGGATGGATGGAAGGTCACATTATAGAGACTGCTATAGAGAAATGCTGTCTGGTTGGGAGATTTTGCTCTGAGTTTGTTAAATACAATTTCCTATCATCATCCCCTGCAGCATGCATTTAACACAGACTGGATTTTCTTCTAAAGACAAACCTGTGTGAATCTGTCTTTGTATCAGTATGTTTTTAAAATGAGAAACTGCAGCATATCCCTCAATATCACATCCATGAGCACTAAATGCCACAATGAAATCATTCATCTGCACCTTGGTTTTGACACATTTTGCCAATTTGGTGCAGACTCCAGGATGGAAAAATGCAGAAAATATACATTTTTAGGCCAGGAAGTGAGGCTTGGAGGCTCTTTGTCACAGACTCTCATTATTGATTGTCCAATGAACTCACATTGCTTCGAGGGGGCACCCAGATGATATGGAGCAGAGTGATAAATGGAGCCTTGCTGTCCCCAAAGGCATCCCACCGATGATTTATTCACCAATAGATAGAGGAAGTCAACATGGCCTGGAATAAGTGTTTGCAGTCATTATTTATAATTTTTTGGTATCTTTAAATCCCATAGTTTCTGGGTTTATATCATTTTTTTTTATCCATTTAATATGTTCCTTGGGCTGAATGGTGATATCGCTCTGAGGTTCAAATCTCTGCTCAGGCCCTCATGTATGGGATTCACATTCCAAAATGCATGTTTGGTTCACTGAAGTTCTTAAATTGTCCAAAGTTGTGTATATGAGTGTGCTTGTCTATATGTACCCTATGACTGGCTGGTGACCAGTCCAGGGTATACAGCGTCTCCTCTTACTCAGAGTCAGCTGGGATAGGCTCCAGCTGGATGGAGATGTCCATTTTTAACGTCACTGTTGCGGGTTATTTGTTGCAGTAGCACAAGATCACCATACGGTGTCGCTCCATGATCATAATGTTTTTTTCCCCCAGGTTGCCACTCAATTTGTTTCATTCTAAGCAGACCAATTTCGAGTTCCTACGGTTTGTGAAATGCCTGACGTTGTTACGTTGATGTCATGTCTTTCAAGCGGTCCTAAAAAAATCTGTGGATTCTGACAGTTTGAATTGTTAGAAAAAAATAAAAATAATATGCATTCATATATCTTCCCCGAGTAGAAGAGGCTGAATGAAAAGGCCAGCGGTTCCTAGGATGCACACCAGGATGAAAACCCACAGGAAAATGCGATCGATCACCATGGCGACATATTTCCAATCGTCCTGAACCTGCAAGAGGAGCGACAATGACAAACAAGTGAATGAAAGCAAGATACAAACAGTGATGAAAAGATTCTACTGCCTCCCAATTAGGCATTTTGAACACTCAAATTCCTCGTCCATCAAAACTAAGCAAAATTACCTTAACCAAGCTCAGAAATATGAAGGTGAGAGTTCTTAAATCCATCCATTTTCTGAACCACTTAACCTCACTGGATTCAAGGGTGTGCTGGCTCCCATCTCATCTGACTTTGAGAGAGAGGCGGGGTACACAATGAACTGGTCACCAGCCAATCACACGGCACATACAGGCAAACAACTGCACTCACATTCACACCTAGGGACAATTTAGCGTTCAGTTTACTTACCATGCATGTTTTTGGAATGTGAGAGGAAAGCGGACTATCCAGAGAAAACCCACGCAGGCACGGGGAGAACATGCAAACTCCACACAGGCAGGGCCGGATTTGAACCCCGGTCCTCAGAACTGTGAGGCAGATGTGCTAACCAGTCGGTCACCGTGCCGCCTGCATTATTATTATTATTATTATTATTACTACTACTACTACTTCACAAAGGATACACTATCAATATTTAGTCTTACTGCTCACCAAACACAGGTGCAAGCCCCACTGATTGCACGAGGAGAGCCTGAAGTGATGGCCAATCGCATACGTAATTATACGGATGTAAGGAGGATGCTTGTCCTCATTAGGGACATGGATGAACTCTAGCCTATCCAAAACAAAAAAGGGGGAAAAAAAAGTGTGTGTAGTGCACTTGAGATGACCAACAGCACACCACACACATAAGTATACCTCCACCAATAATCGCAGGTCCCGTACCCCAAACAAGAGAGGCATATAAGAGGCAGAACAGTGACACCGGGGACAATATTATGAATCCCAGTTTCTCGAGTCCTACGCAGGACACGCCCCCGCTGCAATATGACTGGCTGCTGCATCCGTCCCCACTGCAATATGATTGGCTGCTGCATCAAGGGCAGGAGAGCAGTATGCACTTCAGTGTGCGCAAAGTTATTATGAATCACCCTAACCCTAACCAAAACCCTAACCAGTTCGGTTGTTTTTATCTTGTACAACAGTGATACTTATTTGGAATGGTCATAGGGCACATCTTGCCTGTATGCAGCAGGCAATCATACTGCAGCAGGGCGTGTCCTGCCTAGAATTCCAGTGGGATTCATAATAACGTGACTTTGTATTCCATCACTGATGGAATACAAAGAAGAAGAAAAAGTAAGAGCGAAAGAAGAAGAAATCGAAGAAGCTAGGCTAACTGTTAGCTATGGTAGCAAAATTGCAGATATCAACTCAAGTTCAATGACTTCTGGCACACATTATACAAACACTCAATACAACCAGCTGTGCCTCAGGTTGCTTCCTGATTGGGTATCGTCCTGTCTCACCTCATAATCACGGAGTCTGTGGCTTGGCCGAACTCTGTGTTGACCACAACAGGATTCAAATAAACCCGTGGTTCCCCTATTTAGCCACCTTTTGCCATTCATACAACAGAAAAACAGGTTTACGTTCAACTAACCCACATTCCAAAAGCATGCATGCTAGATTAATAGAACTCCAAATTGCTCTTAGGTTTGAATGTGAGTGTGAATGCTTGTTTGTCTGTGTTTCGTCTGTATGTACCTCGCAATTGGGTGGCGAGTTGCAACCAGTCAAATATTATATTATATACTATTTGTGACATTTTTGTTTAGTGGTGTACCGTGAAAGTTTGCTCTTGTAAGATATGTGCCTTACGATTGTTTTTTATGAGCATTTTACATGCAGATTGGGGAGGGAAGAAAATCCCTCCTACCTCACACACCACACCACAAGATATTCGTTCCCCACTTTAGCCTTATCGGGGTTATGGAAATTAGCCTATCCCAGGTGAAATAAGGCAATATTCTGGGTCTTTTTTTTCTGTAAAACAGAGAAAATTGTTGTTCTGTCTGCACTTTGGAGCCTTTAATTCATTTACAAGCAGTCCTCACATTGGAGGTTTCTAAATTTAAACATTTTTTATAGTTTCTATGAAAACCTGAACATGTGCAATTACTAAACTGGAAACCATCCATTCATTTCAGGTTAATCGCTTAGGATAACCTTTTGGAGGCATTTGAGAATCAGGCTTTTGTAGACTTTGATCGCAAGTGAGGGAACATGCTCAAATTGGGCCAGTGTTGGTATGTGTGAATCCCCCGTTTGTGAGCTCTCACCTCCTTTGCCTCATTCTGCATTCTCATATTTTCTGCGATGTATCTGACGCTCTCGATGGCCTCCCTGACCTCAGGGGAGAACGGCAGCAGAGAAAGGACTCCTGCATCCAGAGACTCCGAGCTGGAGCATTGACTCCCCGCTTCGGGCATGCCGCCTCCAGTCAGAACCCCTAGGCTGGCCAAGCCGCCGCCGCCTCTAGAGTCCGCTGGCAGTTTCCCGGACCTCTGATGCCAACAGCTGTTGCAGTGTCCCTCACGGCACAGCGAGCCCAATCCGGTGCTTTTGGTCAGTTTGCTTGTGTTCAAGTTGTTGAGATTGGAGAGCTCTGTTTTATTTGGGAGCCTCTGGCGGTTGGTCAGACTGCACACCACGCTGGAGGCCAGAGCCTGAGCCTTGTGGTGGGAGCCCGAGGCGTGACCGCCGTACGGTCTCGGGTGGATCATCTCAACGGTCTCCCTCGTCTTCTCCGGGTCCCTCTCCGGTCGGGTCATGAACATGACTTTGGGCAGCAGCCCCAGAAAGACGCCGCGCACCCACTGCGGCATGGTGTGGGTCTTAGGCGTGCGGTAGTGAACGTTCAGCACGAATACGGTGATGACGATGGAAAGGGTGACGAAAATCATGGTGAAAAGGAGGTACTCGCCGATCAGCGGTATGACCAGTGAGGTGGAGGGGATGGTCTCGGTGATGACCAGAAGGAATACGGTCAGGGAGAGCAGCACGGAGATGCACAGCGTGACCTTCTCGCCGCAGTCGGACGGCAGGTAGAAGACGAGCACAGTGAGGAAGGAGATGAGCAGGCAGGGAATGATCATGTTGATGGTGTAGAAGAGTGGCAGGCGACGGATGTATAACGAGTATGTGATGTCCGTGTAGATCTCCTCGCAGCAGTTGTACTTGATGTCGTGCTTGTAGCCAGGGGCGTCGATGATCATCCACTCGCCGCTCTCCCAGAAGTCTTTGAGGTTGATGGTGGAGCCGATCAGCACCAGGTCGATCTTGGCCTTGTCATAGGTCCAGGAGCCGAACTTCATGGTGCAGTTCTGGTAGTCGAAGGGGAAGTAGGTGACATCGATCTTGCACGAGCTCTTGAAGATGGCGGGAGGGATCCATGTGATCTCGCCGTTGTACCGGAGCAGAGCCTTCGTCTTGTCGTCAACCTGGAAGTCGCCGACTGCACTGTGGAGAGAAACAGAGGCGGGATGGAGGAACTACATTTGAGTTTTCACATTTCGTCCTTTTAAAACAAACTGAACCAAAAAGTAACCCCATGGAAAAGGTTCTCAGTTATTTCACATTTACATTCTGAGTTCACTGGAACTTGGGTCCAATTAAGGTCTGTCAAGGTCTTTGTTTTGTTTTATGCATTTGTTTGCACTTCTAGCCCTCCAAACATCCATCCATTTTCTCTTTAACATTCATTTTCATTACGTTAAAATAGAAGCAAATGACTTTTTTGATTAGAAATGTGTTAATGTGCTATTAAATTGTTATATAAAGTGCTATTTTCTTAAATAATGTCTGTATCTTAATTAAAAAAAAATCTCAATAATGCAGTAGGTCTATGAAATTATACGATTGGATGCAGATCCAAATTTGGTTTGTATGGCAAATTTGAATCAGTTAAAAGAGTCATCTGTCTATTGTCTATTGCACGTGACCTGCTCAGGGTCACGAGTGAGGGCTAGCCAATCCTTGCTGACTTTGGGCGAGAGGGGTACACCCTGAACTGGTCGCCAAGCAATCAGCCAAAAAAAACCAAACTCAGAGCATTTTGTCTTTTTTTGTACATTTGTAAACACCTGTGATTGCCTGGCACCCTGTCCAGGGTCTACACTTAGTAGTTAGCCTGGAGTTACACTCCAGCTCAGCCCAGGACCCTAGTGAGAATAAGCAGTATAGAAAATTACTGGAAGGATTTGGAAACACTCAAAACGCACCCCACTTGAGATGACCTCAGATGATAGTTTTAGTTCAGCTTGCTTCAAGGTTTGCTTAGTATGCCCACAGAAGTCTGGGATTACATTTTTTATTTTTATTTTTTTTATTTTTTTTTGAGGCCTTATCAGACCCGAGTAAGACAAGACCTGGAACCAGGATTTTAATATAAAGGATCACAATATGGCGCACCTAATAGACTTCATGGAGCCCCCGCAAATATGGACATTGACATACGTCTACTCAAAAATAATTACTGGATTTCATTACAACATACAATTTGAGGGGAAAACAGCGAACAAAAAGCAATCGAACACAAACAACCCAAAAATATATAGACAGTAACAAGGCCAGCTTGTTATTGTTGAATATCCTTCCCTTAAAAAAATAAATAAATAAATAAATAAAAATCACTCACTTATTGTACAGCACTATGTCAGGCTTCCATATCCTGTTGGACGGCACCCGAATAAACTCGACGCCTCCGAAATCTTTTGGGTTCCACTTGAGCTTGTAGTCATTCCAGATCTAAAACAATACATCATTACAACTTACATTCAATACCAGTAAAAGATAGCACATTTTGTGCATTTAGGACTGAAAAATAAATACATGAATAATAACGTCAGGGTATAACATGAGGACTCTTTTTATAGTGCATACACGCTTTGAAACTCATTTTCATGTAAATTTACCTTCCGAGCAAGTGACAAATCAAGTCCATTTGGTGGCTCAGTGGTCGATTGAAAGATTAGGATTTTAATGCCTGGCACAAGATAAAAATTAATACAAAAAGAGGTCATGAATCGCACCATATAACGTAAGATGAAACAACATACTGTATACAGTAATTCACATGCTTTGATTTTAAAGTCATCCGCTCCCTCTCACCCCCACACCATATAGAAGCAATAAAAGTTATTCAGTGCGCACAGAAGGAAGTAAAATGTGCTTAATGGGCCTTTTTGTGCTGGCGGTTCTCGTGAGAGCCTTAAAAGGATAATAGCGAACCGGCTAGTGGTGCTGTAAAACTTGCACTTAATTAAGTGTCGGGCGGGGGGGCTTGTCGCCCCCCTTTCACGTATAAATGCAAATGTCTGTTGAAAAAAAAAAAAAATGTAGTGAACTACTGCATGTGATGTTTAAACCTGGTGGTCCTGAGGAACGATATGGGACCTCTGTGGATAACAGTGCAACATCCATGTGTATACAATGACTCAGGACACTTCATTAGGTACACCTATATAATCCAATGATATCTGTATCAAAAACTTGGCTTTTACAAAGATAATAAATCTATACAGTGGAACCTCTATTACCCAACACAATTTGCTTAGCATCTCTGGTCTACCGTCAGTCAACTTCAAAATTTAGCTCATAAGAAATGTAGTATTCAAAATTGAAATAATTTTCAAAAGAAAATTCCTTTAGAAAATAATGGAAATTTAAATAATTTTGACAATTGTTTCATAAGAAATGATCTATGAAAAGAATTTCTGAAAAAAAGAGAAAAAAAAATGAAATAGAAATGATTTGAAAAAGATCATCAAAATAAACAATGTAAATGGGAAAAAAAATTATTATAGGAAACAGAATATGGACATGGAAATAAAATATTTAGGGTTTTTTTCTACATAAGAAATAATGGAAATAAAAACATAATCATGGGGAAAAAAGAGAAACAGAACAGTTTCTGTGCAACAAAGGGGTTTTGTATACTTCCTGTGTCATGTTTTGTATTATGATGGCTATTTAGTGAAAAATTGCAGTCAGTCAGAACGAGGTTTGATAGGGGAGAGAGAGACAAAGGTGAGGATAGAGAGAAAAGTTGGAACGCTAGCTGTAAAACAAAAAAAAACAGGACAAAACATATGACACTACAATGTTACATTGGAGTCATATTTTTCCTGAACAGTAGTGCTACACCCCGTGAGTTAGGAACAGGACCGCATAGAATAGGAGTGGATGGGACAGGATGGGGGCAGTACAAAAACAGAAGCAGGCAGGGGTAGTGAAGGCAGCAGTGCTAAGTCCCCGGCTTGTGTCTACTGAAATGTTCAAGTGAATCAACACTGTCACACATGCACAATAAAGGTCAGGAGTGTCCTGGAGTTGCTGATGAGGGGTAAGGACCCCACCCCCACCCAGCCAAGATGGAAGGGAAACCCAGGTGGTCCACCAGCCCCCACAGAGGCGGCAGAACCAGCCACCCGTGGGGGAATGCTGTGGCCCCCCCCTCGCTAACCAACATCCCAACCCACTGCCCCATGTGCACCACTGCAGCTACACCCACCAGCAGATTCCGCAGCAATCCCCATTTGTAACATTTTCTCATAGGAAATGGTGAAAATGAGAATCTCAAACCACAGAGCTACTTGCACAGAATTAATCCTTTGATGCTCACTGAACTGAGGTCTCACATGAGTTCAGAGGTGTATTTCCCCCAAAATTTGTGGTCCAATTCTGAATTTTACAACTTCAGTGGTACCACTGTAGTTTGTTTTTATCCAGCTTTCTCGTGTTAACTCCAATAATTAGTAAGGACATGGTTGATGCAGTCACTGATGGTGTAGTGGTACACTCGCCTGACTTTGGTGCAGGCAGCGTGGGGTCGGTTCCCAGTCAGTGACGTTGTGAATGTGAGTGCGAATGGTTGTCCGTGTCTATATGTGCCCTGCGACTGACTGGCGACCAATTCAGGGTGTAGTCCGCCTTTCGCCCGAAGTCAGCTGGGATAGGCTCCAGCGTCCCGCGACCCTAACCAGGATAAGCGGTGTTGAAAATGGATGGATGGATGGTTGATGCATTTAAAGGACACCCGTCACTGTTAATTTCAAATCAAATTCATCCATTCCCTCTGCTTATTTGGACCTAGGCCCATGTTGTGATGCTTATCAGGTGGTTTTAAGAAACTGGACTACAAAAGATCAATGTGCTTAAAAGCCACCCCCTCATCTTTCTTAATAATTGAAGCTGCCGGTCTCCAGTCATGGACTGTGTGAGACAGGGGAAAGGATCCATACAGGGCCCCCTTTGCCTCAAGGTCCAATTGGGGTGGTGAACTTACATGTCTCAGCCACAGGTTGGTCTCCATGATCTGGTTGACTTCATCCTGACAACAGAGCACCAGAGAGGATTTTAGGACAAGATACACTTGAATATTTTAGCAGCAAAAACAGCTAGATTGCGGTCACGGGCCATCGTCCAACTTGATACCCGCGTGCTTCCAGCATTCCGGGGAGTACAGCCGGATAACTAAAGTGCTATTGTTTTAGACGGGATGATTTGTATGTCGGGGAGGAGCTAAGTTTAGCCTGGGTTGTTATAGAGTAGTAATCGCATGCGTTTGTACTCGCACACTTAGGGTTGATTTTTTTTTTTTTTTTTTTTAAATCAAAACAACTCAACAACTTGGAAAAGTTTTTTTCCTTTTAAAGAAGTCAACATTTTTGAAGGGTATGGTCCTCCAATATTGGCCTCTGCTCTAATAGACATAGTGCCACAGTTCACCACTAGGTGTGTCAGTCAGTCACTTGAAAAATATCATCACCCCTCCCCAAATAATGGCCTGCTTTTTTTTTTTTGGGTCAACATTTAATAACACTGTGGTCCTAAAATATTGACCTGCGCACTAATAGATGCTACGCCTCCGTTAATCACTACTACAAAAATATAATCCCCTCTACCCAAATAAACGTCTCTTTTTTCCCTCTTAAATGAAGTCAACATTTTTTAACTCAGTCAGTCAGTAGGTGTGTCATCCACTCGAAAAATATAATCACCGCTTCCCAAATAATCGCCTGCTTTTTTTCCTATTACAGTTTTTCTCTGTTGGTTTGGTACATTTCTCAAATCATCCTCAACATTTTTAAAACAGTCACTCCATTTCTCAAAACAATTCACACAAAACACCATGGATTACCAGAAAAAGCCAGTCTCTTGCTCAAAATCCTTTGTTTATCACTCTGAAGTAAATATCTGTGTTAATGAACATGTCATTGCCATCTTGTGTCACTGTGTTAGGATAAACAGTGAAATTGCTTAGTCATGTTGTTAATATTTTAGTGGACACGGTCTGGAGGGATCTTCGGACGTAAAATATGATACAATTATTTTAAATTCAAGGTTACACCTTAGTGTATGTGGACGATTGATTGCAAGAGACTGGACAAGATTCACAGTTACACTTTTACTCAACTCAACCCACAACTGAACTTAGAGTAATTTACATAGCGTGTTCAACATAAAGTAATAATACAATAATACAATCATTAAAAAAATAAAAAATAAAGCTCCAGTCAAAATACACCATAGCGTTATCACCATAGCTTGAGTGTTTGTAGTGTAATTTGTCGACGGCCCATGTAATTGCACAGAAAGGAAAAGAAAAAAGAAATAAAACAAAAGTAGAAATGTGAAAATAGTACAGTCTCCTTGGGGAATAGTGCTGTAGAAATGCAGTCTTCCTACACCTATACGTTCATATACTGTACGTTCGTTACTGACGTTACTGGCTGTTGGGCCACAAATTCTCATCCACGTTAAAATGGATACAGTAACTTCTCTAGCGATGAGCTATTTCAGAAAACTGATTGATCATTGCTTAATCTAACCCTTCACACATTTCTCTTTGTTGGAGAAGGTCTAGATTCACCTGGGGAAAAAGTCTAGGAAATGTATAGAAATATGTATGCCATATTATGACAGCATTGGATTTTAGTGGAGTCACTGATGGTGTAGTGCAACATTCGCATGACTTCAGTGCAGGCAGCGTGGGTTCAGTTCGTACTCAGTGAATGTGAGTCTGAATGGTTGTCTGTCTCTATGTGTGCCCTGCGACTGACTGGTGACCAGTTCAGGGTGTAGTCTGCCTTTCACCCGAAGTCAGCTGGTTTAGAGAATGGATGGATTATGACAACTTGTTCAACCATTTTGCATGTAAAGACTTGGGCAATGGATAAATGCCTAACTGTTGTGGGGGGTGAGACAATTCAACAGAGACGCATTGCAATAGATTTTTATCAGCATGACATGTCACATATTAATGAGAAATCCGCCCATCTCAAATGCCAGGCGGAAGGACCAACTGGAATAGCTTGAAAGGGGCATTTTGGGTATTTCCGGAACAAATTATCTTGCAAACCTGATAAAAGGACATCAAACATGACAAAAAAATATATAATTAAAATCATTGATGGGAAGGGACCTTTAGGAGTATAGTCTTAAAAATAGTGTTTGAGTAAACTGAATGAACACAATTGGTAAGAAACTTTCCTCACTTTGAGTTTCAGTCACAGGCATTTTTTTCATAGAGCCTGAATTGGAATTTTCAAACACCATTAGCTTAATAGTCTTTTTGGATGACACCAGAAAACCAGAAAACAAGGAGAAAAAAAAACCACACACACAAAAAGAGTTCATTTGCATCGATTCAACCTTTACAGATTACCATGACCAGGATGAGAATCTCCACAGACAGACAGAAAGAAAGAACACAATTGGTATTTTTTATTATTGCTATTGTGAGGATAAGCTGAATGACTTGGGCATTTATGCTATTAGGCTAACGATTCCTAACATACCACCCACAATGCTGCCCTTCTAGTCACCTGCTGCCCCTCTCAGAAGAGTACAAACTCAATCCAAAGCCAAAATTGTCACACGGCTTGGTTGGATGGTTGACCATCAGGTCATGCCTTCATGCTCATTAAGCGGAGTGATGAATGTTTGAAGGAGCTGCTTTGTAAATCGCGGCCACGTATCGACGTACTGTTTAGACAGCCAAACTACTCACCACTTTGACCAGCTGGGACATGGACACCTCGAACTGCACAACGACTGGCTCGGACACGTTCTGCACCGGTCGAATGTACTGGTTGTACTTGGAGAAGATGACGGAGAAGAGCTTCTGCTCGCCCTCAGAACATGCACCTCCTGATATCGCAAGACAGACAGAATGACCGACTGTGTGTGTGTGTGTGTGTCTATATATTATATATATATATATTATTATATATATATATATATATTATATTTTATATATATATATATATATATATATATATATATATATATTATATTTTATATATATATATATATATTATATTTTATATATATATATATATATATATATATATATATATATATATATATATATATATATAGCGGCACGGTGGACGACTGGTTAGAGCGTCAGCCTCACAGTTCTCAGGACCCGGGTTCAATCCCCGGCCCCACCTGTGTGGAGTTTGCATGTTCTCCCCGTGCCTGCGTGGGTTTTCTCCAGGCACTCCAGTTTCCTCCCAAAAACATGCATTAATTGAAGACTCTAAATTGCCCGTAGGTGTGAGTGCGAATGTTTGTTTGATTGTGCCCTGCGTTTGGCTGGCAACCAGTTCAGGGTGTACCCCGCCTCCTGCCCGATGATAGCTGGGATAGGCTCCAGCACGCCCGCGACCCTAGTGAGGAGAAGCGGCTCAGAAAATGGATGGATGGATATATATATATACACACACACGCAATCCATGCATCTTTAAAACTTTTTGAAATGTTATTTTCAAAAAATATGAATGAATTAAAACAAAACAATAATTTGAAATAAAAAAAACAGGTTGTAGGTTGAGGTTTTAAATAGCATATCGTAAATTTAACATTTTTAAACTTTTGATAATTTTTATTACATTTGTTGTTTCAAACAATGCAGAACCTGTCAGTGCACAATTTCCCGGTATACTGATTACACTGATGGGCACGTCAGAGCTCCACTACCAAAATGGAGGAATGGAAGAAACAGCATCGTTCGGACTGATGGGAGGCAAATTCACTCGCATTGTCCATTCCTTGCTCTGGACTATAGGCTACTTTTAGTGGTAAAAGATATAGGGTGAGACAATGTGCTACATAGAGGCCATGACATGTGATCCAACTTTTCAAATGCCAGGCAGAAAACATTTAAAGCAAATACCTGACCTGTAGTGTTATGAAAAAAGTGTCCTTAAATGGCAATTTAGCTTTAGGTCTGTTTAATTTCTGCCAGAGATATAGTCTACTGGTTTTTCTACTGTTTTGTAATGAAATGCATGTTTCCAGAGCTAACAATATTCCCATCTGTGTCAATTATTATGTTATAGTTATCCATCCATCCATCCATCCATTCTCAACATCGCTTATCCTGTTCAGATTTACAGGGCTCTTGAACCTATCCCAGCTGACTCCGGGCAAAAGGCGAACTACAGCCTGAACTGGTTGTCAGTCAGTCACAGGGCACATAGACAGACAACCATACGCACTCACATTCACACCATCATTTAGCAGGAACTGAACCCACGCTGCCTGAACCGAAGTCAGGCGAATGTTGCACTACACCATCAGTGACTCCACTAAAATCCATCCATTCATCCATTTTCTATACCGCTTATCGTCACTAGGGTTGGGCGTGCTGGAGCCTATCCCAACTATCTTCGAGCGAGAGGCGGAGTACACCGTGAACTGGTCGCCAGCCAATCACAGGACACATATAAACAAACAACCATTCACACTCACATTCACACCTATGGGGAATTTAGAGTCTTCAATCAACCTACCACACATGCTTTTGGGATGTGGGAGGAAATCGGAGTGCCCGGAGAAAACCCACCCAGGCACAGGGAGAACATGAAAACTCCACACATGCGGGGCCGGATTTGAACCTGGGTCCTCAGAACTGTGAGGCAGATGCGATAACCAGTCATCCACCGTGCCCACTAAAATCCATATATATATATATATATATATTTATATATATATATATATATTTTAGGACTAATATTCTTATACGATCATAACGCGATTAATCGAGTTTAATTACAAAGGCTGTCATATATATATATATAGAGAGAGAGAGAGAGAGAGAGAGAGAGAGCATATCATAAAATTTTGTGGGGTTGGGGGTGTCCAAAAAACAGACTTTTCTGTTTTTTTCTCTTGAAGTAAGGACAGAAAAATACAATATTTTTTAAAGTACTTTTTCTTGATACATGCATTCACTCCATCGCTCCAATAAGTAATGACTGGAGTCTCCTTTTTATGGATTTATTATACTATATTTCTGCAAGGCAATCTTAAAATTATACTTTATACTTTTTTATATTTAGGGGTACAAATTCAAATGTAAAATAAATACATAAATAAATGAAAGAAGTCAACCTACGCCACTGTATGTTAAAACATGCTGTTTAAAAGCAGCACCCTATGTAATTAACTAAACTCTGTTATTCTTTCAATGTTAAGTCACAGAATGGGAGCAATCCAACTCACCCTGCAGATGCAACAGAAAGAAGGAGCAGGTGCACGCAAAAAGGAGGCAAAAACTGCTTTTCATTTTCCTGCTGCTGCAATGGATCCAGGCTCGGAGAAAGTGAAGAAGAGGAAGAGTGAAAGGATGCCAAGAGGGAAGGAGAGCAAGCGGGAGAGAGGGAGGTTGATCGCCACGGAAACCTATGGAAAGCTGATGTGGCACAAAGCCTGAGTAACTGTATTTTCTAGTATTATACATATTCTTCCCGGATAAGTAGGACTTTTTAAACGGATGAATTTACATTGACTTCAAACAATCTAGTTGAAGGAATTCAACCTTCACTTGTAAACCTTCCTCTTACAACCACAACCACTAAAGTAAAATACTCTTAAAGTTGGATATTTTATTTAACTCATTTTGCATTTTTGTTCATCAACTGCAGAGTGTACACTGAAAAAGAAGTCCTTTGAATTTACTTAATTTGAATATGTACATTAGTTGCGCAAGATTAAAATGTGTTAAACTAACATATAGCATTTGATTATTATACAGGAAAAGAGGATAAAATTATACGGGGCCCCAGACATGACATGAGGGGGGGGATAACTATTTCGTGCGCACAAACTACTACATTGTGCGCATGAACAACTACTTTGTGTGCACAAACTACTATAATAAACTATTATGCGAAGTATTACTTTGTGCGCACGAACTACCACTTTGTGCGCACAAAATAGTTATTCTATATGTACAAAGTAGTTGTTTGTGCTCACGAAATAGTTACAGGGTGTGCACGAAGTCCATACTGGACAGGAGGGTAAGGAAATCGAACGCACCCTCTTTCGAAGTTGAAAGTCGAGGCAGCGTTGGCGTTCCGACAAACACACAACGAGTAGTCTAATACTCGCTGTAACAAAGTAGCAAACATGGACCCAATCAAATAACTGCCTAAATGTAGGCTCTCCAGATTTTAATGCACCACACCACTCGGGGGGGCACTGATACACGGGGTAGGGCCAATGACTGCCACTCGGGGACCTGGCAGTCATAGTAACAGGGGGGGGGACGTGGGTCTCACTTACTTGCATGGGGGTGCTCCTGAAGCCGGGCCCCCCGGGCTGGATGACTGCTTGGTGTTGGGGCTGACCTCTCATGGCCCGCGGCTGCTCCTTTGGTTCCCCCCCCCCCCTTATCGTTCCCTTGTCGGGTGCCCCTATCCGCCCTCCTTTCCAACCAACATTTGTTGCTCTCCTGGGGATGGAGGGTGGGGTGGGGGGGTTGCATTGGGTCTATGGGTCCCCCAGTGGGTGGCCAGTTGTCGGGGCGCCTCGGTGGGGCCAGTGGACCGCCATGGGTCCCATGGGTGGGCCGGGTTGGTCTCGGGTGGTTACCCTCCAATCCAGTACGGAGCCACGGCTTCTTCGTGTGCACGCAGTAACTACATCACGCACACGAACAATTACTTCGTGCGCACACTGTAACTATTATGTGCGCACGAAGAAGTAGTTTGTGCGCACAAATTAGTTGCTCGTGCGCACAAATTAGTAGTTTGTCAGCACAAACTACTTCATCGTGCGCACCATAAAATTAAGCCGGTTTATCACATTTTAATAATGTGCAACCAAAAACGTTTTTTCATTATTGGTGTTTATTTGAAGAAGAATCACCTTTTATTGTCATGAACATGCATGCACATGAAATTTGTTCTGTGCATTTTACCCATCACAGTGAACACATACACATGTTAGTGGAACACACTGGAGCATGGTGCAGGGACCCCACAGCCATGAGTCCGGGGGATGTTGGCGGATGGTCCAGTCAGGGTCTTGAACCTAAATCCCCCACGGTGGCAGGCGATGATCTTAACCATTGGCCCACGGCTGCCCATTGTTTGGGGGAGACTCCTCTATCTGCCATCAACTACACACCCATTGTACATAATTATAATAAAAATATTTTTAAAACCACACCCTTTTAAAAGGTAGACAGAGGTACCTATAGCACGGTGTATGTCAGAGCTCACTCCATGATTTCAGGAAAACTGTGCAACATAATGCACAATTCTTTAAACAATTAGTTTTAAGACCAAACCTTAAAAAAACCAAAACAAAAATTATTATTATTAATTAATTAATTATTATTTTGGAGGATATATATACAGGGTGATTGAAAAGTAACTCCCTATTTTAAAATACTTAAATTTATTCAATTATAAATTATATATATATTATGTTGTAATATTTTTCTCTATTTATTTTGTGTATGTTCCATGATTAAAGGACCAAGTCTATCTACCAAACCAACGCCTTTGGAAGAACTTGAAGGGCGAATACGAGAAGTTATGTCTTCCATCCCACAAGACTTCCTTGTGAAATCAGTTAATACGGTTCACAGGCGGCTTGAGAAACTGGTGGCAAATGCTGGCGCCCATATCGAATTTTAAATAAAACTCCATGCAATACACTTTCTACTCATGTTAATTTCTTGTAAGAGTTATAGTTCAGAAATAAATTACAAGTACTTAAAAAAGTACTTATTCGAGGCATGGCATTTATTAGAGTGGAGGAGATTACTTGTGGCTATATAGGAGTGTAGGAGTATCGTGCACAACTCCATCCATCCATACATTTTTTTGTACCACTTATCCTCATTAGGGTGGCGGGCATGCTGGAGCCTATCCCAGCTGACTTTGGGCGAGAGGCGGGGTACACCCTGAACTGGTCGCCAGTCAGTCGCAGGGCACATAACAACAAACAACCATTCGCACTCACATTCACACCTATGGGCAATTTAGAGTTTTCAATTAACCTAACATGCAGGTTTTGGGGATGTGGGAGGAAAGCGGAGTACCCGGAGAAAACCCACACAGGCACGGAGAGAACATACCAAACTCCACACAGGTGAGGCCGGATTTGAACCCGGGTCCTCAGAACTGTGAAGCAGACGTGCTAACCAGTGGGTCACAAGAAAAAAATGAAAACCACACCCTTAAAAAAAAAAATGCTCATAGGGGGAAAAGGCCTCTCTTTGGGGATATGCATTAATTTGGAGTATTTATAGTTTTGAGAGCGGCACAGTGGTCGACTGGTTAGAGCGTCAGCCTCACAGTTCTGAGGACCGGGGTTCAATCCCCGGCCCTGCCTGTGTGTAGTTTGCATGTTCTCCTCGTGCCTGTGTGGGTTTTCTCCGGGCACTCCGGTTTCCTCCCACATCCCAAAAACATGCATTAATTGGAGACTCTAAATTGGCGGTAGGCATGACTGTGAGTGCGAATGGTTGTTTGTTTGTATGTGCCCTGTGATTGGCTGGCAACCAGTTCAGGGTGTACCCCGCCTCCTGCCCGATGATAGCTGGGATAGGCTCCAGCACGCCCGGGACCCTTGTGAGGAGAAGCGGCTCAGAAAATGGATGGATGCATAGTTTTGAGAGTGCAGATTTGTTTTCTAAAAAAATAATAATAATTTGATTTAAGACCACATTGTTTGAAAAGAATGTCAACCTTTCAACATGATAGGCAATAAAACTTAGCAGCTCATAAGATAAAGACAATGGAAGCAATGCTAAGTTTCAATTGACCCTATTAGAGTGTTGTGAGGATTCATTTAAAAATATGTCCGTTATTGTGGTTTTCACCATCTTGTTTCCCCGAATAAACGCTCCACTTTTCCTCCTGCCAGAATGATTTTCCATGTTATCCTTCAGCCAGACGAACGAGCAGTCAGTTAGAAAAATTTAGAGGCGTCCACTGAGATAAAATGGGGAACTGCCATATGGAATCTCTGCTGCTGATGCCGGACCCTTGAGAAAATATTGCTCCACCATATAAATGTTTTGTGAGGTTATGTGCGTTTGTCTTTGTTAAGGCCTCATCTAAATGGTGGTTCATTGTGTCCAACCTATCCTATCCGTCACAGTCTAATAAAGCGTATCATCAAATGTATCTCATCCTAGTAGTTAATGACTCCAGGGCTTGCTGACATGTACCCTGATTTTAACGACACAACCTGTCAGGCAGGACAGCAAAGTGATCTGCAAAATTTTTTTATGTGGAATTAAAGTTCATTTAAAAAAATTAAAAAACAAAAAAAACCTGGAGTCTGATCGCGCTCTTGTGATGAGGCTTTGGCAAAATGGGCAACAGTCTACAGAATCTCTTAATGAGCACACTCAGCACCATTTAAAGAGCAGTGAATGTGTGTCTGCTCTATTTTAAATACTAGACTGTAGTGTAGCAATGTGTTAAAAGATCACTTCTGATTAGGGTTAGGGCGATAAATTGATTTTATCAATTAATGTTAGGTTATTGCTCGGGACGATTTTCGACAACGGTGTTTAAATAAAGTTTTGACAAAGGGGACCCTTTTTTTCAAGAGGAAGCACTTATTTACACGTAAACTGTCATAACAAATTTAACGTTAATGCTGAGGGAATGTTTAAAAGTTTATTTGGTATCAGGCAGTGTCGTGAAAGGAAAAAAGGAGGCTTATATTTGGGGGTAGACATTTATTTGTGATGAATGAGACTGATATGATAGACATACCACAGATAATTCAATAGGTAGGGTAAGGCTTTTATTAAGAGAGGCCTTTATATATATATATATATATATACACATATTTAAATTCAATCACGATATTTTATAATCATATTAAAAACATTAAAAATTAAATATGAAATAGTATTTGTTCACACCAAACAAAATGATGAGGCTTTGCTTACAAAATAATCAGTCGGTGTTACTCTTCTGGTTAGCCAGGGTTCAAATGTATGACTGAGCCACGGCCTCTTTTAGAGGCCGCAATTTGAAGAAATACCCTAACTGAAAATGCAAAACAATACAGCATTTTAAGACTTTATTTACAATTTCTTATCCAACTCGTAGGGACAGGATTTTTTAATACCGACGTACAGGCAAGAACTTAAATGCGCGAAGCCTACAGGGAAAACAGTGAAAAAGTGGACCAATGAAGCAAAGATGGAACTTCAAAGCTGTTTAGACTGCACAGGCTGGAGTGTCTTTGAAAATTCGGCTGGCAGCCTGGATGGACACTGTCACATCCAATATCAGTTTCTATGAAGAGGTTTGTGTACCAACAAAGCCATTTCACATATTCAACAACAACAAGCCGTGGTTCACTGCCAAACTTAAGCAGCTTCGCCAAGCTAAGGAGGACGCATATCAGAGGGGGGAAAGGGCCCTGTATAATCGTGCTAGAAACCAGCTGACTAAAGAAATTAACATTGCAAAGAGGAACTATGCAGCAAAGTTGGAAAAACAGTTTAGCGCTAACTAAATCAGTCTGGCAAGCATTCCATTCGCTGACAAATTACAAGCGACGATCCCCCCAAGCTGAGAACAATAGCACACTAGCCAACGACTTGAATACATTCTACTGCAGATTTGAAAAGGACACTTTCACACCCCACACCCACCCAGCCGCACCACCGACCACAATCACTCCACCGACTTCTGCGTTAACCATCCGCGAACAGGATGTGAGACGCATCTTCAAACAACAAAAGATTAACAAAGCGGCAGGCCCAGACCATGTGTCCCCATCCTGCCTCAAAGTCTGCACGGACCAGCTCGCTCCAGTCTTCACACAGATATTCTATAGATCTCTGGAACTGTGCGAAGTACCATCCTGTTTCGAACGCTCCACTATCATTCTACTCCCCAAGAAACCTACAATCTCGGGTCTAAATGACTACAGGCCTGTCACCTTGACATCTGTGGTCATGAAGTCATTTGAACGTCTCGTGCTGGACCACCTTAAGAACGTCACAGGTCCCCTGCTAGACCCCCTGCAGTTTGCCTACCTGAGCGAACTGGTCTACGGATGATGCAGTTAACATGGGACTGCACTTCATCCTAGAACACCTCGACAGTACAGGGACCTACGCGAGGATCCTGTTCGTGGACTTCAGCTCAGCGTTCAACACCATCATCCCTGAACTCCTTTCATCCAAGCTCCTCCAGCTCAGCGTCTCACCTGCCATCTGCCAGTGAATTTACAGCTTTCTGACGGGCAGGACACAGCAGGTGAGGCTGGGGGAGGCCACCTCATCCACACGCAGCATCAGCACTGGGGCGCCCCAAGGTTGTGTCCTCTCTCCGCTGCTCTTCTCTCTCGCCACAAACGACTGCACCTCAGCGCACCCGACTGTCAAACTCCTGAAGTTTGCAGATGACACCACTGTCATCGGCCTCATCAAGGACGGTGACGAGTCTGCATATCGACAGGAAGTGGAGCTGCTGGAGCTGTGGTGCGGCCGACACAACCTGGAGCTGAACGCGCTCAAGACTGTAGAGATGATTGTGGACTTCAGGAGGCATCCTTCGCCACAGCTGCACCTTCACGTTGTCCAGCTGCCTTGTGTCAACCGTTGAGACCTTCAAGTTCCTGGGAATTACAGTCTCTCAGGACCTGAAGTGGGCGAGCAACATCAACGCCGTCCTCAAAAAGGCCCAGCAGAGGATGTACTTCCTGCGGCTTCTGAGAAAGCACGGTCTGCCACAGGAGCTGCTGAGGCAGTTCTACACAGCGGTCATCGAATTAGTCCTGTGTTCTTCCATCACAGTCTGGTTTGGTGCTGCTACAAAAAAGGACAAACTCTGACTGCAACGGACATTCAAAACTGCTGAAAGGATTGTCGGTATCCCCCTACCAATCCTTGAGGACTTGCACGCTGCCAGAACTAAGACAAGAGCGTGTAAAATCCTCTCGGACCCTCCAAATCCTGGTCACCAGCTCTTCCAGCTCCTTCCCTGAGGTAGGCGCTACCGATCAATGCAAACTAGAACTAGCAGACATTCCAACAGCTTCTTCCCTCTTGCAATCAACTTCTTAAATACCTAACCTGCAATTCATTACAACATGCTGGCAATTTTTTGACTTGAGTTTGTTGTCACATTTCTGTGGGGCCAATTATACATTATTCGTGCACTCAGTGTAGTAGTCTCGCCACGCAGCACTATTTGCATATCTGTTGTTGACCAATACTGGCTACTCATGCCAGAGTAGCATCTGCTCCATTTGCACACTGATTGAGGAGTATCTGCAACATTTGCACAATCAACATTGTCCCAAATTATCGCACTACTCTCGGCGTCCTTTGCACAATGGTCATTGCACCAGACTATTGCAATATTAGTCATTCGAACTGCTCTAAGTGCTAGAGGACACTGCATCTTTTTGCAAAATTGTCAAAAAAAAAAAAAAAAAATGTACCAGATAACTAGCACCCCTTTATTGCTCAGTGACTGTTTTTCTCAATGTCTTCATATCTCAAAAGTGTTCTCTGTCAATTGACTGTCTGTTGCCGTATTAGAGCGGCTCCAACTACCGGAGAAAAATTCCTTGTGTGTTTTTTGGACATACTTGGGAAATAAAGATGATTCTGATTCTGATTGTACATGAACTCACATTTTAATATAGCCATTCATTCTGTCTACTTGTTAGCCTGTTGAGTGTCACAATGACTGTAAGCTTTGACTTAGCATAGTGACTGACAACCATTCGTACTCAGATTCACACTTTCTTTGTCCAAGGATCTTGACATGTTTTTACAAGTTACTATTCAAGAAAAGCATCATTTGTATGAGAAAAGTAGTATTAAATAACTTTTTTAAAGTGTTTTAACCAAACTGAATGGCCATCAGGCTATGAAGGACGCTTTGCAAGGGATTCATTTAAGGCTAAACCAGTTAGCTCCCGCCCAGAAAATTCCGCTTCGTTTTGTAGCATCGTGAGGCAGAGGTGAGTGTTGGTATGCAAACAGACTGGTCCTAGAGCAAATAATGCTAATGAATGTAGCATTTTCTTCTTTTTGGGGGGGAGTGGAATAGAGGTAGCTACTGTCACATTCTGGTTTCATGCTAACTCCTACAGAGTTGGATTGGAAAATACATGCTACACTTATAATTCTTCAGATTTCAAAACAATTTCTCTCATAAGAAATTCTACAAATACAAACTGGGGCTTTGACGTTCTTCATTTTTTAACATGCTTAGTGGTCATACAAGTGTAAAAAGAAGTTCACCGCAGTTTTATGTAAAAACAAGAAAAAAATGAAAAAACACTCCCTTTGATAAGTTTGATAACAAATCATAAGTTTGATAACAAACTACTTACTTCACATACCTTCTGATGTACTGCTCAGTGGACCATCACTATTCGCGGGGAATCGTGATCAGGCCGGACCACGAATGGCAAAAATCCGTGGATAACTTTTTTTTACCCCCCAAAAATGCTTGAATAAGCGGGGCTAATCCATTAAGCGTTGTTGGGATTGCTTCCCCTCAAGAAAGAAAAACAAAAATAAGGGGGAAAAAAAATCAGCAAATAGGTGAATCTAGTATGCGGCGATACATTGCATACTGTATTCTTCTCATAACACCCCTTGTTAAGGCTGGTCCTTTTTTGGGGGTGTCGCAAAAAAAAAAAAAAAGCAGACAAAAAAGCAAATCACACACGAGTTAAACATCAACCCCTGTTTTTATGAAAATTTGCAATGCCTTTTCCCCCAACAAAGATGCTAAAAAAACTCTGATCAAATGTGAGGCTTCTCGGAGGTGGGCTGCTGGTGTTGGTGAACCACCTGACTTTGGAAGAGGGGCTGGAGGAACAGGCCCAGGGTGCCCACCATGCACACAATGACAAAGATCCACAGGAACATGCGATCCACCACCATGGCCACATACTTCCAGTCTTCAATCACCTGCAAACACAAACGAGGTGAATGTGTATTTTTTTTTTTTTTTTTTTAAAGCCGTCCTGTTCAGGTGCATGGCCATGCAGAATTGTGGCTCTGTAAGCCTTTTGTGCTGGAAAAGTTTTGCTGTGCAACAGGGGAGTTTGAAATACTCCCTTGCTTATTTTTTAATTATTCTGATGTTTATTGAAAATGCAGCCAGACAGAAAATGGTTTTATGGGACAGACAGAGGGACAGAATGGACAAGGGGAATAGGGGTGCGGACCACAGCATAGTTAGACAGTGTAGATATTTGACCACAAGTAACGTTACAAAAGTCAAATCGTGTTCTTCTTTGTGGACAGGCGGGGACATGCAACAACTAACCAATAGGACAAGATGAGAAAGGATAGAAAAGGGCAGGGCAGGAAAGGATGGTGAAAATGAGCAAAGCTGTGCTACTGATGAGTGGTGCAGTGGGATGCTTTTATAGTATCTCAACACCTGTAAGAACTAGACTTTACACCGATCTGATCGGCTTGATCGGTATCGGCCGATAATTAGCATTTTATGCTGATCGGCCGATAGGCTTTCATGTCATAATTCGGCGATCCGATCAATGACGTCATCAATCGGTTCCGCAAAAGACATTTACCGTCTTCATCACCGTCGCATATGAATCCAAAAGCTAGTTTATTTTTAGCCTTGTCACGTGTCTTGTGGCGTAGTACTGTAACTATCTGACGGCCAATAAAGTTTCATCAATCTTGTCAGTGAAAAAACACGTTGGTGTGAGACTATTTTACGTTGTCTCTGACAAACAACACGTAAGTTATTTACAGTCTGTGCACAACTGAAGTGCCGTATTTTCACGACCATAAGACGCACTTAAAAGTCTTAAATTTTCTCCAAAATGGACAGGGCGCCTTATAATGCGGCGCGCCTTATGTGTGCACCGAGTTCCAACATCTATAAATGTTGTTGTGATGAGCGGGCCGCTTGAATTTTTGTTTTATTTTTTTAGCATTTCCTGCCGACACGCTGCTTACACAGAGGAAAAGCGGACGTGGCTGAGGACAGGGGAAGGTTGCGTGAAGTAAGACGCTAAAGCTACGCCCCCAGTAGGTATATAGCGCCGGGGTGTTTATTTATTTATTTATTTTTTAAACCGCTTGACTGACTGGGATCATTTCCGGGGTGTGCATTGTGCGAAACAACATCGGTTTGGCTAAGGACCCCCGAAAATGTCACCTACGAAGAGACACGCTTACGAAGCACAGTATAAACTGCAAGCCATCAGTTATGCGGAGGAACATGAGAGTCGAGCAGCCGCAAGAGAATTCAAGATCAACGCAATCCATGGTTCGCAAGTGGAGGAAGCAGGAAAACGAACTTCGGCAATCTAAGAAGACGAAGCTGAGTTTCCGCGGAAAAAAAAGAAAAACAAAACGCGGAAACAAGGCGAGGTGGCCCGAGTTGGAAGACCAACTCGAGCAATGGATTAATGAGCAACGAACAGCCGGGAGAAGCGTCTCTACAGTCACCATTCGACTGAGATCAATAACTCGGAGCATGCCATCATTCCGGGAGGCTTGACGAACCGCTGGACATCCGTGTAAACAGGGCGTTCAAAGTGAAGTGAGCGGCGTGGTAGCCATGGATGACAGATGGCGAACACAGCAAATAAGACTAGGAGGCAGCGCCGGGCGAGTTACGCCACAATTTGTGAATGGATTGTGGATGCTTTGGCTAACGTGTCTGCTTGCACTAATGTTTGAGCTTTCGCACGGCAACGAGACTTTCTCGAACCTGCCGTGTTTGATTAAGAACTTGCCCAGCTGTTCATTTCGGATACAGAAGATGAGGACTTTGATGGATTTGTGGATGAGGATTGATAAGAAAAAATAACGTGAGTACATTGTAAAATATTTCAATAAAGTACAACCGAACTCAGTTTTGCTCCTGCTGCCTTTTTAAAAACATTGTTTTAGCGTTCATGCATGCTACCGTATGTTTTAAGCTAGAGTATGTTTTACCATGCCTGCGCCCAATAATGCGGTGCGCCTTATGTATGTGTTAAATACAGAAATAGACCCCGTAACTGAGACTGCGCCTTTTAATAAGGTGCGCCCTATGGTCGTGAAAATACAGTACGTCGTGGGGAACGTCATCTAAATCCTTCAACACAACAAATTTGATCGGGCACCTGAAGAATGTACACAGGGAGGAGCATGCCGCGTTCAAGCAATGCAACATGGGGGAAAAAAAAAAAAAAACGGACACACACTCTGGACAACACCCGCCCATATAGCTGGGACAGTGAGAAAGTTAGAGTAAGCATGTCATTAATTATTAATGAACGGACACCATATCAAATGCATGTTAGTCAACTGACTTGCTGAGCCGGCACGTTGAGGAAGGGTGGGCCCGGCCCCCTCCACCCGCCAGTGAGCCCATCCTGTGGGGGACCCAGCCAGGGAGAGGCTACCCACTCCCCAGGACCCAGGGCGGTACCCCCAGCCCAACCGAAGAGCCCCGACCAGTTCCAAAGGGAGGGGCAAGGGTACTGGACCACCAACCCCAACGCCCATTACGCCCCACCGCTGCCACCACCCTTGACCCTCCCGGAGAGCATGGGGGCATCAACCACCAACAGGGCCTAACGTAGGAGCCAGGTGCCACCAGAAAAAAAGTCACAGTCCACCAAAAGCAAGGTCATGTCAACCGCCTGCCATGAGCAATGAGAGGCGAGGGCACCAGGCGAGGGGAAAGGAAGGCGGGGACTGACTGGGGGGGCAAGCCCCAGGAGTTAAGCCAAGAGAAATGTGAATATCCACCACCCACCCTATTACTATGGTTACCAGGTCCCCTGACATTATCCCAGTACAATGATCGTGAGTGGTGGGGTGTTGTACATTAAAATTGGGATGAGGCGCGATCGTCACAGGCAATAACGACCCGCTACCGTCACCCCCACCCAGGCCAACTAGCTCCCCAAAGGATGTGCGAATGTATGTGGTCCATTAAAAATTTGCGGTGGAAAGGCATGGTGGGCCAGAGAGCAGGCCGGAGTGCTGGAACACCAGGTCGAGTGTCCTCCCAAGCCCAACACTGCCCTCCCCTCTCTGACGGGTGTATGATGCAGTAAAACTGGGGTGAACGTTTAACGACTAAATTGTGAATTGGATCTCAAACTGGTGGTGTGATAGGAGGAAACAGTATATCATACAGACCGGATCGTCACAGTTTTATGTTCTCCATAAAGCTGCCCCACCATTGACCCTTCCACCCCATTTTCCATCCTGTCCTTGGTTGATTTTGGAAGCGCTTTTTCCTCACAGCTTCCCTCCCCCTGTCGTATTGATTCGTCAGCAGTGAATCACCAGGCGTCTGCCTTCAATTTGGCAGGTCACAGACACTTCTTAAGGTTAGTGGTGGTCCTATGTCAAGGGGGGTCAGGGAATGTAGAGTACCAGCAGACATGGTTTTGGTCCCAGTTGATTGGGATTGGAAAAGATCGAAAGGATATGGAACACTAATCCCCCGCATCAACCAAAATGTTAATTTCATTGCTGTTCTTCCTTCAAATTGTACAGTTCATCCAGTTAGCAACAGCGCATTTTCTGATAACTCTGGGGTTTTAACTGTCGTGTAATTTAGAAGGATAAACAATGCACCCATGCCAATTCACAATCCAGCCGCAAATTCTTCTGTAGAACAAACAACTAGCACTGAAAAACTCCCCTACTAACACCTCTTTTAGCGTTCATGCATGCTACCGTATGTTTTAAGCTAGAGTATGTTTTACCATGCCTGCGCCCAATAATGCGGTGCGCCTTATGTATGTGATAAATACAGAAATAGACCCCGTAACTGAGACTGCGCCTTTTAATACGGTGCGCCCTATGGTCGTGAAAATACAGTACGTCGTGGGGAACGTCATCTAAATCCTTCAACACAACAAATTTGATCAGGCACCTGAAAAATGTACACAAGGAGGAGCATGCCGCCTTCAAGCAATGCAACATGGGGAAAAAAAAAAAAAAACGGACACACACTCTGGACAACACCCGCCCATATAGCTGGGACAGTGAGAAAGTTAGAGTAAGCATGTCATTAATTATTAATGAACGGACACCATATCAAATGCATGTTAGTCAACTGACTTGCTGAGCCGGCACGTTGAGGAAGGGTGGGCCCGGCCCCCTCCACCCGCCAGTGAGCCCATCCTGTGGGGGACCCAGCCAGGGAGAGGCTACCCACTCCCCAGGACCCAGGGCGGTACCCCCAGCCCAACCGAAGAGCCCCGACCAGTTCCAAAGGGAGGGGCAAGGGTACTGGACCACCAACCCCAACGCCCATTACGCCCCACCGCTGCCACCACCCTTGACCCTCCCGGAGAGCATGGGGGCATCAACCACCAACAGGGCCTAACGTAGGAGCCAGGTGCCACCAGAAAAAAAGTCACAGTCCACCAAAAGCAAGGTCATGTCAACCGCCTGCCATGAGCAATGAGAGGCGAGGGCACCAGGCGAGGGGAAAGGAAGGCGGGGACTGACTGGGGGGGCAAGCCCCAGGAGTTAAGCCAAGAGAAATGTGAATATCCACCATCCACCCTATTACTATGGTTACCAGGTCCCCTGACATTATCCCAGTACAATGATCGTGAGTGGTGGGGTGTTGTACATTAAAATTGGGATGAGGCGCGATCGTCACAGGCAATAACGACCCGCTACCGTCACCCCCACCCAGGCCAACTAGCTCCCCAAAGGATGTGCGAATGTATGTGGTCCATTAAAAATTTGCGGTGGAAAGGCATGGTGGGCCAGAGAGCAGGCCGGAGTGCTGGAACACCAGGTCGAGTGTCCTCCCAAGCCCAACACTGCCCTCCCCTCTCTGACGGGTGTATGATGCAGTAAAACTGGGGTGAACGTTTAACGACTAAATTGTGAATTGGATCTCAAACTGGTGGTGTGATAGGAGGAAACAGTATATCATACAGACCGGATCGTCACAGTTTTATGATCTCCATAAAGCTGCCCCACCATTGACCCTTCCACCCCATTTTCCATCCTGTCCTTGGTTGATTTTGGAAGCGCTTTTTCCTCACAGCTTCCCTCCCCCTGTCGTATTGATTCGTCAGCAGTGAATCACCAGGCGTCTGCCTTCAATTTGGCAGGTCACAGACACTTCTTAAGGTTAGTGGTGGTCCTATGTCAAGGGGGGTCAGGGAATGTAGAGTACCAGCAGACATGGTTTTGGTCCCAGTTGATTGGGATTGGAAAAGATCGAAAGGATATGGAACACTAATCCCCCGCATCAACCAAAATGTTAATTTCATTGCTGTTCTTCCTTCAAATTGTACAGTTCATCCAGTTAGCAACAGCGCATTTTCTGATAACTCTGGGGTTTTAACTGTCGTGTAATTTAGAAGGATAAACAATGCACCCATGCCAATTCACAATCCAGCCGCAAATTCTTCTGTAGAACAAACAACTAGCACTGAAAAACTCCCCTACTAACACCTCTTTTAGCGTTCATGCATGCTACCGTATGTTTTAAGCTAGAGTATGTTTTACCATGCCTGCGCCCAATAATGCGGTGCGCCTTATGTATGTGATAAATACAGAAATAGACCCCGTAACTGAGACTGCGCCTTTTAATACGGTGCGCCCTATGGTCGTGAAAATACAGTACGTCGTGGGGAACGTCATCTAAATCCTTCAACACAACAAATTTGATCAGGCACCTGAAAAATGTACACAAGGAGGAGCATGCCGCCTTCAAGCAATGCAACATGGGGAAAAAAAAAAAAAAACGGACACACACTCTGGACAACACCCGCCCATATAGCTGGGACAGTGAGAAAGTTAGAGTAAGCATGTCATTAATTATTAATGAACGGACACCATATCAAATGCATGTTAGTCAACTGACTTGCTGAGCCGGCACGTTGAGGAAGGGTGGGCCCGGCCCCCTCCACCCGCCAGTGAGCCCATCCTGTGGGGGACCCAGCCAGGGAGAGGCTACCCACTCCCCAGGACCCAGGGCGGTACCCCCAGCCCAACCGAAGAGCCCCGACCAGTTCCAAAGGGAGGGGCAAGGGTACTGGACCACCAACCAATCCAGCCGCAAATTCTTCTGTAGAACAAACAACTAGCACTGAAAAACTCCCCTACTAACACCTCTTCGTATAGATAGGTTTAGATCAGTTTTGGCAGTGGTGAAAGTTGTTGATCAGCTGCTAACAGCTCAATTGAGAAAATCTTTATATTATATATAAATTATATTATTTATATAATATATTTATAATATATTTATATTATTACGTATACATGGTGTATATATACATACATGGTGTGCATATATATATATATATATATATATATATATATACATACATGGTGTGTGTGTATATATATATATATATATATATATATATATATATATATATAAAAACACCATGCTTCATTACACCACGGTACGTTACGGTCCGTGTGTGTATATATATATATATATATATATATATATATACACACACACCATGTATGTATATATATATATATAGACACACACACACACACACATATATATAGGCGGCACGTGGACGACTGGTTAGAGCGTCAGCCTCACAGTTCTTAGGACCTGGGTTCAATTCCCAGCCCCGCCTGTGTGGAGTTTGCATGTTCTCCCCGTGCCTGCGTGGGTTTTTTCCGGGAACTCCGGAAAAACATGCATTAATTGGAGACTCTAAATTGCCCGTAGGTGTGAATGTGAGTGCGAATGGTTGTTTGTTTGTATGTGCCCTGCGATTGGCTGGCAACCAGTTCAGGGTGTACCCCGCCTCCTGCCCGATGATAGCTGGGATAGGCTCCAGCACACCCGCAACCCTAGTGAGGAAAAGCGGCTCAGAAAATGGATGGATGGATATACATACACACACACACCACACTATGCTTCGTTGTGCCACGCCATGCTACAGTAATGCCACGCTATGATTCAAATCTTCAGACCCTGATCAGACTTGTGCTTCCTGTCATGTAAGCACATCTTTGAATCATATTTAACTACGCTATGTTACAATGTACTACACTGCAATGATCTATGCTGAGATGTGCTATGCTCTCCACAGTGTACCACTGTGACTGGCACTCCAACAAAACACTGCTGAACTTTGGAACGGCTCAGGTCGGACATTTCAGGATGCAATCACTGAAAGCCTTATACTTACACTTTGATCGTCATCATCCGCTATCATGTGGTCTGCGACAAAGCGCACCCCGTTCATCGCCTCCTGGACATCGGCAGATAAATCTGAATTGCTTCTAAGATGGCGGTCCTGCGTGCAGGCAAAATCACTGGGAAGGCAGTCTGTGGATCGCCAATCGCCCGTCCTGTTGGGGTGGCTAAAGCCCGGAGTAGGGATTGTACTTTTATGTCCTTCTGTGGAGAAAGACATTCTGGGGAAACTAGTTTTGGATGTGATGGGGTAACCCAAGCCCAGAATTGTCCTCCCTGATCGGAGGCAACGCTGTTGTCGTATCCTCTGACGTGCAGAGTTATTGTGAGGGCGTCTTATGAACAGCAAGGCCGGCAGTTTGACCAGAAAGATGATCTTGACCCAGTGTGGCATGTTGTGTGTGCTGGGGGAGCGGTGATGAACGTTAAGCACGCACACGCTGGTGATGATGGAGAAGGTCACCAGCACCATGGTGAACATCAGGTACTTGCCGATCAGCGGCACCTCCAGGGAGGTCGGGGGGACGATCTTAGAGATCAGGAGCAGGAAAACGGTGAGGGCCAACAAGACGGAAATGCATAGGGTCATCTTTTCGCCACAGTCTGAGGGCAGGTAGAAAACCAAAATGGCGAGTGAGGTAATCAGCACACATGGAATGATCAGGTTGATGGTGTAGAAAAGGGGCTTCCTCTTGATGATAAAGTCATATGTGAGGTCCACGTAGGTGGGATCCAGGGGGTTGACCGTCCGCCGGCCAGGTAGCGCCAGGATGTCCCACTCACCACTGGGCGTGAAGTCGTCAATGCTGGCCCCCTCCGTTTTCAAGATCAGGTCAATCTCGTGTGGTCGTAGGTCCATGAGCGGAACTTGAGTGTGCAGTTTTGCTGGTCGAAGGGGAAATGCTTGACCTCAATCTTGCAGGCACTCTTATAGATGGCAGGGGGAAGCCAGTTAATGCTGCCATTGGAGAGCACAATAACGTTGGTGAAGACCGTTACCTCGTAGGTCCCATCGGCACTATGGGAAGACAAAGAAATGATCAAATTCAGATGTGATGTCAGGACTTAGGTAAGGCTGAAAATTAATCTTACGTGTTTTGGGGTCATGGGGCCTCATGGGGATCAGGAACAATTGGGTGTTTAGTATCTTGCTAACGAATACTTCAACATCCACAACTTTTGGTTTGAAGAAACACTACTCTATTACCTGAGCCAAGTCACCTGAAAGGGTAAAGAATAGTTTTTGGGGATCATTCTCACGCTACGGAAAGGCCACAAACTTTTTGTTTCTGTGAGGAAACAGTGCTAACTGTATTGCCACCCAAAACTTAACATCACTGTTTTGTCTTGTAGCCCCAAGGACCCTATTTACTGAATTTATGGTTGGTTCAAAATGAACCGCTCTTTATGATTCAGTGAAACCGCATTAAGTCTTAACTGCCTTGCAATCCAGCCACACGTCTACTCTGTAACCAGTGCACCACAGACTCTGCTCTAGTGGACCTTATTTGAACATGGGTCTCAGAGTGGAAGTCTTTGCATGTTCCACAGACACAGATCCGTTTGTTTGTGTGAGACAGGACCTAATTTCAGCAAGGATTAAAAAAAAATTGTAAAGTTTACTGTATTTTTTATCCTTTAGGTATTCTGTTATTGAGACACCCAGAAATTGCTTTAAGTTGTGAAAACAAATTCTCCTTCAAGTGCTACTAACTTGTTATAGAGGACGATATCAGGCAGCCAGACGTGTCTGGAGGGGATACGCAGCTTGTCGATGCCTTCGTACTTGGCAGGGTCCCACGATAACCTGTAATCCACCCAGTGCTGCAAGGGATAAGGAGAGTAAGTCTGATCTTCCAATTGAGACACCTTATTATCGGTGAATAACAATAGTATGTAGAAGCAGTAGGCTACTCTTGAAAGGGTAGGAATAGGCACGCATTAAGGCAGGGGTGTCAAACTCATTTTTGTCACGGGCCACATCGTAGTTAGGACTTCCCTCTGAGGCCCGTTATGAACCCATAAAAAAGAATTACCATCTCATATATCCACAACAAATTGATGGATAACTAGTTTTGAAATCAGAAGCCTCTAAAAACTTGTCAAAAACATTTCAACTCTTACTAAACTTCTTTTAAAAGGGGGATTGGTAACAAAAACATTATTACAAGTGAAGACAATTTGCAATTTTTATATTTTCGCAAAAAACATGAATTTGACACATGATTTGCTTTTGCAGGCCACATAAAATTATGTGGCGGGCCAGATGTGGTCCCCGGGCCACCAGTTTGACACCTGTGCATTAAGGTAAAGGTTGTTCATTTTATTTACCTGAGTCAGCCAGACATTGGTGGTCATGAACTGTTCCCTTTCATTCTTGAAATGATAACAGAAGAAATAACAATAAAGGTGTAAATAGTTTCCATGTGTTTAGACTATTTTAACCAATACGTACTACGCTTATTAGCTGTGCCAGAGACACTTGAAGCTTCACGGTGACCCTCTCGGACTGACTGACTGCAGGGCGGATGAGCGGATTGTAGCGATGTTCCCCTAGCAACCAGTTAATAAGGCGCTCCTCGGAGTCAGCACCACCACAGCCTGGATAAACAGTTTGCTTTAAAAACACTGTACATACAGGTAGTAAAAAAATAGCACCTCAGATGTGTACAATTATAAAGAAACCCCACTGAAATGGTAAAGTAAAATTTGAGAAAAAAAGTGACAAAGTTACAGGAATAAAGTCATGTTAACCATTTATCCACTTTCTATCGCGCTCTTCTTCATTAAGAGTTGCAGGGGAGTTGAAGGACAAACCCCTGAAATGGTTAACAGCCAATCACAGTAAAATTATAATTCTGTATTACAAGAAAGTTGAGATGCGACAAGACTAACGTGGTAATAGCAATTATTTTTCTTCCTGAATGGCAATGACCTATGGGGTCCCTCAAGGGTCAGTTCTTGGACCCTTCCTGTTCAGCCTGTATGTGCTACCCTTGGGTCAAATTCTTCAGAACTTGAATGTTGACTATCATAGCGATCCAGATGACACACAGTTATATCTTGCAGTGTCTCCAGATGACAACAGTTCAATTGAGGTGTTGTGTCACTGTCTAAAATAGATAAATAACAAAACCATTACAAAGTTTGGAAGCGGAACACACCATGATCATTGGGGCGTCAAGCCATATTTTATATCTGAAAGGTCACAGTTGAGGACTTTCTCAAGTTAGCCACAGTATAAATTCTACTCCAATTAGAGAGTTTGGCAGTGAGATAGCTAATGCGAAATGGGCTTAATTTGTGAGAAAACTGTGATAAAAACACTATTTACTACTGCTACCCTTGGGTCAAATACTTCAGAACTTTAATTTTGACTACCATAGCTATGCAGATGACACACAGTTATATCTAGCAGTGTCTCCAGGGGCCTCATGTACAAAAGGTGCGTACGCACAAAAACGTGGCGTCCGTTCTTTTTCACGGCAAAGTTCAGATGTATCAAGAGTGACATGACCGTGGAAATGTGTGGTGCCTCACGCCAACTGCACGGACGGCTGGCGTACGCACGTTTCTGCAGCTTTTGGTGCTTTGGCGACACTTAGAGGTGATGCTGGGAAACTGTTCTCATAAATCTGCACATCAGAGACACATGGACAATTAACACTGATGAACAATTCATGCCCGGCAACATTTGATTTCAACAATGCAATTGAGGCAAGGACTCAGAATTCATTTGTTAACCAGTGTATTTAATGAACCACTGATATTTGTGAGGACACCTATTAATTGATCGAGGCGATCATTTATGCCGCCTATGCCCTCACAATCGCTTCATGACTCCAGCACATGCACTGAAAAAAAAAGTCCTTTGAATTTACTTCATTTGAACATGTCCATCGGTTGCACATGATTAAAATGTGTTTAAATTGACATAATTTACCCCTCTTCTCCTAAAAAAAAACCATGATTTTTTGTCAGTGTGCGTGTCCTCTCCTGTGTTTTAAAATAATAAATTGAGTAATCAAAAAGGAGTCAAAGTTTTTGATATCCTCTTTGATATGCTGATGTGCTTCTATTTGAATTCAAAAGAGTTATTACAAATACCACACATACAACATTTACGCATGAACCTTTATCTCACAGGGCTGAGTGTAGGTTACTGTATGAACACATTTGTTATGAGTTCTAAAAAATACATGGTATTAACCTTGTGGGGTGATGTTAAATATATTGTAGAAGTTATCATTTATTTGCTTAGCTTGCATTAGTATTATGGACGATTTTGAGAAAGGAAGATGTCTCGACTTCAAGAAGATGACTCAGCAGGAATCATCCGATAGAAGGGCGCCTTGACCAAGGACATGGCCGGGGACGTGGCCGGTGTTGGTCTCATGTCTTCACCTTGAAACCCTCCCCTTAGTGTGTTGTGTCTTGTAGCTTAGTATGTTATGTCTTGTAAAACCTCCCTATTTCAAATAAATGCAAGAGCGACGGGAGAGATTGTTTAGAGCGTGATGAGAGGCTGTAATCTGAACAATCTCCCATAGGCCCTCCTCATGAGCAAAAGAAACCAGCGTCTTCATTCCTTTTGTGTCTATTTTTATAGGTGTTGGGTGAGATAGATCCAACAGGTGATCATAGTCAGCCACGTCCTCCCATCACCCCTGAGAGAGCAGCGTCACCCACGATCGCAGCGATTCTCTTCTCGAACAGGGTGAGGCCCTCTGCGCCGGTTCTTCCGCCTTTTTTGGGCCACACTTTGGCAGTGGGCAGCTGTCCTCCGCTTCACAGCCACCTTAATCTTCTTTTTTAGTTCAGCATGTGCGCGCTATTCTGTCTCCACAGCATCGACAGCCGCACACACGCTGTCCCATTCGCTCCTCTTTCGTGTTGTTAACGCCGGAGGACAGCGTGCCAAAGAGGATTTTCTTGCGTGCCTCCACTTCATTGAGCAACTTCACATTCAGAAAAAATATTTTTCTTCATTTCCTTGCTCATTTTCCTTTTTTTCTGATCATGCAGAGATCGGCATCTCAGGTGCAGGGTTCATTTAAATATGATTTGCATATTTAAATATGGGCGTGGACAGGGAGGAGTCGTCTACTCCAACGTGCACTCATTTCCACGTTGATTGGGATGTACGAAGAAAATGTGCTTGGATTCATGCGTACACACAGATTCATACAGTTGGATATTTTTGTGCGTGTGACATTTTCTGTATTTGAGCGTACGCCATGTTTCAGTTGGAAATCCACGCAAGTCTTTGTACATGAGGCCCCTGGTCTGCATGGCACATGCAAGCCTTCACTCTGGATATATTCTTCAGATGGTAGAAGGCAGTTTCAGGAATTGATTTGATATGACTGTTGAAAGTCAGGTCGGAATCTATTGGCACACCAAGGTTTCGGACTTGGTCTTTGATTTTTTTTAAAAGGAGTGACTCCAGGTATTTACTAACAGCAATTCTTTTCTTTATTGCCAAAAACAAATATCTCAGTTTTGTTAGGTTTAATTGAAGAAATTTTTGGCTCATCCAGTTAGTTATTTATCGGTTCTAGACAGTGACACAACACCTGAATTGAAGTGTAGTCATCTGGAGACACTGCTAGATATAACTGTGTGTCATCTGCATAGCTATGATAGTCAAAATTAAAGTTTCACCCAAGGGTAGCAATCGTAAATAGCAAATATTTGAATAAGTGTTTTCATCACAGTTTTCTCACAAATTAAGCCCATTTCCCATTAGCTAGCTCACTGACAAACTCTCTAATTGGAGTAGAATTGCTACTGTGCAGAACTTGAGAAAGTCATCAAATGTGACCTTTCAGATAGAAAATATGGCTTGACGCCCCAATGATCATGGTGTTGTTCCACTTCCAAACTTTGGAATGGTTTTCTTGTTGTTGTGGAGTCACACTGTAAGTCATTAGCGAGCCAAACACCACCGTCTGTCTAATGGCTCCATGCACGCTAGCGCATCTGATCCTTCTGTGTTCTGGCTGGGATGCCCGACATGACCTTGCGCCCCCCATGGGCACCCCTGCTGCTTTGGTTAGCAGATGGCATGTTTTCAAAGCTCTCGGGGGGTCACAATCAAACAAGGCAACAGGCAAACCCGCCTGAACTTGCAATTTGAGCCATTGTGTGCATTATTAGTGTATTTTTTTTTATTTGTAAAAGTGTTGATTGAAAGCGTGGTCAGGCATGGTTAATACAATATTGGGGTGCACCCGTGTACATTTGATAAGGTTGTGCAAATAAGCTCATTGGGGAGAAAATGTGATGAGTTGTGTGTGACACACTGTGTGACTACACTTTTTTTAATATACAGTACTGTACATATAGTCATCATATACAATAAGAGGTTGGTAGGAACGCACTACACTTACTCGGTTACATTGACTGAAGTAGCATTTTGGATGAATTGTACTTGTCACAGTTGTTTTAATGCAGCGTACATTTTACTTTTACTCCAGTATTTATGTCAAGAAGAAACTGTACTTTTACTCTATTACAATGATCTACATGCTGCTCACTACTTTTATTTATCAATTATTGCTTATTCATCTTTTTTTTTCTGTGTACGATCTGTTTAGACTACGACTTACACAATGGACGCTGTTTGCTCCAATCCAACGTAACCCCTAGTGACGTTTAACTCCAGTTCACCAATCAAACAATACAAGACGGTCACATGACTGCACACATCTTCTATTGGGCTTCACGGGCATATGTATAAAAACGAAATACGCCAGCCCGGCTAAACGACGTGCTTACGTGGCGGCCATGTTGGGAAGGTCGTCGTTCACATAGAACGCAATGGCGCGTGACTGTGTTTACATTTCAGACGACAAAAACAACAGCTTTCATGCCTTGTATTATGTGCCTGGCACTGTCTGCCCAAACATGGATATTCCAGCCCACTTCTAAATTGAGAAGAAGAAGTTGAGTTGCGGTAGGTTTCAAATGTTATTGTTGTTAAATTGGCTGTGCATATTAGCCCACATTAGCCCTATTTTATGGTCCTAAGTAACTGTAAAACATGCATCTTTTGGAGTACGTGCTAATCTCGCTCACGTATGCATGTACACGCGCACACTACAGACACATACACACACACATTCACATTTGATTCAGTTGTAGTTCAGTTTTAGTTGTATTTTATTTTAGGTTCATGCTCTGACAAATCAAAAGTTACTCAGTACTTGAGTAGTTTTTTTCACTGCATACCTTCTTACGCTTACTCAAGTCATTTTTGCGAGGACTATTTTTTACTTTTACTTGAGTCATATTACTTTCAAGTAACAGTACGCTTACTTGAGTATAATATTTGGCTAGTCTACCCACCTCTGTATACAATGCTGCAGACTGTTCTTGCTGTTGGTCACATTCACATCTTCACTAAATCAGAATTAGTAATTGATCTCATGCCAAGATCCAAACTGTGGTGCGTGATGGCCCTGTGCACACGATTAAAAGTGTAATGGAGATGTTGTAATACTTTTTCAGATACATCTATACTGGAGTGTTGTTGGGATTTTTTTCAGAGGGTGTGTGCCGGGTAGAGAGGGTGTGCGCCAACATGTTGAAGGAGGTGCGTGGCTTCAAAAGTTTGGAGGAAAATCCACTCTAATGATCATATCATCAAATGCACTTTTATTGTTTTTACATGATACATTAACACCGATTAACTTATTTTTGTACTTGTATTATACTCCTTGTTTTTTACAGTTTATAGTCAACATATTTTTATTTTTTACTCAAAGCATTCATTCGGACAGTAATGTAATAGCAACATTTCGCCTTCATTTCTGACTATGTTGACTCAATTTAGCCCGTTAGCTTAGCCTAGCTGCCACACTGTTAACATTCACGACAACGACCGAGGCGGTGCTAAATGTGTCTCCTTTTGTGAAGAATGGGTAACCCCACATTGTTGTTACTGGAATGGTGTACGTATGCTTATGCGAGCTTTTCGTTCATGTGGTTTGTAATCAATCCATTCCTGAAAGCACATTGTTAAGTTCTGTGTCGTCAAAGAAAAATCAAAGCTGCGCCTGTGTTAGCTCTGCTAACTTTCTCCTTTATTTTGTATTTTCCACCCTTTTTTACCACTTAGTATTCAATTTGCATCGTGCTGAAACCTTTGCACTAGAACAGCGTTTTAGCTATGATATGTTTGGGGTGGCGTATCGGGGCTCGCTGTTACGTGCACCTGATTAAGGATGACACCAAACATGGAGCTGGCCGGCATCCCTTCAGGAGATACGGAGAGGGACGAAAGCCGCTGATGAAGTGAAAAAAACGTGAGCGAGAGGACTAAATGCGACAGCACATTTGAACCTTTCTTTCCACTGACCCTCATGGGGCCTGCAGCCAACGAGAGTGACATCATGCACGCTGTCATCGAAGTTACAATTCACCCCCGGTGCCCTCATATTGGTTTGTGGAGACATCACTGATGTTCCTCTCTCTGTTCTACTAACAACTTGATATAACCTGTTGGATTATGAAACGAGAGGGAATAAAACTCTGAAACTTCCACAATTACATACATCTTGAGAGCCCCAACAGGCCGCTGGCAGAACAGCAGGTGACCCACATAGAACTGTGACAATTTGGTCAAAGACACAGAGGAGGTGCTACAGGAGTTTGTTTTTTTATGAAATGTTTTTTAATTAGAAGACAATATTTTATTTAGTTATTTATTATTGCTATTATTATTACTTTTATTGTTGTTATTATTACAATATTGTGTTTTATGTTCGATCTCAATTAAGTACAGCAAGTTATTTCAGCTGTGGTTGTTTTTTTAAAGCGCTCTAGCAAGTGCTCTCTCGAGTTGAGTTGAGTTGAGTTGAGTTGAGAATAATGAGTCCAACGACATTATTGTGCCATGAGAGATCATCAAGTGAGCTGCGCAAAATTATCCAATTTCACTTAATTGGACTGAAAATTCTGCGATTGGCTGGTGACCAGTTCAGGGTGTACCCCGCCTCTCGCCCAGAGTCAACTGGGATAGGCTACAAAGAATTTATCTTTATTCATCTATCTATGCGGCACGGTGGCCGACTGGTTAGAGCGTCAGCCTCACAGTTCTGAGGACCCGGGTTCAATCACCGGTCCCGCCTGTGTGGAGTTTGCATGTTCTCCCCGTGCCTGCGTGGGTTTTCTCCGGGTACTCCGGTTTCCTCCCACATCCCAAAAACATGCATGAATTGGAGACTCTAAATTGCCCGTAGGCATGACTGTGAGTGCGAATGGTTGTTTGTTCCTATGTGCCCTGCGATTGGCTGGCAACCAGTTCAGGGTGTACCCCGCCTCCTGCCCGATGACAGCTGGGATAGGCTCCAGCACGCCCGCGACCCTAGTGAGGAGAAGCGGCTCAGAAAATGGATGGATGGATGGATCATCTATCTATGCCAGTGACATATCGTGATATTGGTGGTGTGTCTTGAAATTTTGGCTCAGTAAAGATTGGGAAGCACTGCAACAGAACATACTTGAAGTATACTGTGCTGATATTTGCATGTACCATATTGTGCAAAGGTCTTGGGGCCAGCACAACAGTAAATTAGTGAGAAGTGCAAGTTATAATAGATCTATTGACTAATAATGGAGTCATTTCAGTCCGTACACACAGATATATATATATATATATATATATTGAGCTTCATAGGTCTTACCATGTATTAACGTGAGCACACAAGCGACGATAGCGAGCGTAGACGTCATTTTCCCGGCACCATGCGCTCAGCGGGACGAGGGAGACGGGGACGCCTCAGAGCAGCGCTCCTTTGGCCGGGAAAGCCGCAGCCGGCGCACCGGACACGGAGCTCCTGTCGGTAAACAAAGTCAACGGCCCAAAAAGTGTTACAAGCTGCTCCATGGTGATGGAACTGCTGCAAAAATAACAAAACCCAAAAAGATTAGCGTTGTTTACTTGAGTGGGTGCTCGTTCATCACTCCATCCAGCAGGGGGAGGCTCAGACGACGTGTCCGCTCTGGAGGCGTCTCGGGCGGCTAGTGAGCCCCCAAGACCTGCCCAGCTTCTATTTAGACTGGAGCTCTCATGACATGTACACGGGTGTCATTTCGGAGCATTTCGAAGTGAAACTTTTTCATGCATGCTTCCACTCTGCAGTCAAAGACACAAGTCTATTTGCTGAAGTGCAGTATGGTCGAATCACCCATTTCTGACACACACACTCGTTTTAGTATTTTATTCAAAAGTCTTGCTTACCACAAGCTTTATTGTTGTATGAAGCCATTTTGGCAATACTAACTAGTACAGCAGGTCAAAGACACACCATTTTAGAAGCAGGTTTTTTTTCACCTGTGTTCTTTATTTGTACTTTCTATGTTAAGTACTTAACATACGGTATACGTACTGTATAATGGTGTGTTTTAATTTGTATTCATTTTATTTAGCCTTTATTTATCCAGGTAAGGCAATTGAGAACAAATTCTCGTCTGCAATGCAGACCTGGCAGCAGGCAGCAGGGTAAAACGAAACAAAATAAAAGCAACTACAAATAAGTACAAGAAAAAAACAAACACATATACAACAAAATGTACATTGTGATATAGTTACATATTTACATAATACATTGCACTTAGCATATAAAAGGTTCATAACAGGCTAAAAACAAACGGTGTCCTGGTATTGCACTGAAACACTGATCTAGTGCAACAGTGAGATGAATCAGCTTTTTCTCCTCGGTTATAGAGCTAGAGAGTTATAGAGATTATAGAAAATATAAATATATAATGTGTGTTTAATACTGTACTGTTTTTATCATTTTGATCATTTCTGGTTGTTTCCTAAATATTTGTAGTTTATTTCTATTTTACTTTTTATATGCTATATACTACATATCCAAAGTGTTATGAATATATATTAAATATTTGTATTTTATATTTTAATAACTTTTAATTGTATTTTTCAAATTACTTAGTACTTTAGTTCAATATTTATTTTCCAGTTACTTTTTTATTTCATTTTATAATTACTGTTTTTACACTTTGTTTTTTATCATTTGCAATGTTTATTTATTTTTACTTTATCTCCGGTTATTTTTATATTATTTCAGTAATTTATAGTTTTAGGTTATTTTCTTACTTATTTTTAAGTATGTTTGTCTTGTAGTCTTTTGTAACTTATTTTTATCTTTATTTATTTATTTTTCTTATTTTGTATTTTGTACATTTTGTATTCTTCTTTTGGGTATTTGTGAAGTATTTCATTTCTATAATGTTCTATTTTCTTTCTTGTCTTGTTTAACTTTATTGTTCATTTTATCTTTGAGGTGGCTCGGCGCACATGCGCCTCCCAGTTCGGAGGTCCGTGGTTTGAATCCGGGCATCTGCCTCCCTGTATGGCGTTTGCATCTCCCTGTGCTTACGTGGGTTTTCTTCAGGAACTCGGGCTTCCTCCCACATTCCAGAAACATGCATGTTTGGTTCATTGAAGACTAAATCGTCCATAAATGTGAATGTGAGTGGAAATGCTTGTTTGTCTACAGTCTGTGCCCTGTGATTGGCTGGCGACCAGTCCAGGGTGTATCCTTCCTCTCGCCAGAAGTCAGGTGGGATAAACTGTGACCTATTAAGGATAAGTGATACAGAAATGAAATGGATATTATTTTTGCACCGTATGATCAATTCACTGAATCACAGGCACCGTCCTAGGCTAAAGCAGACCACTTTCGCTTTTAATTAGGCACATAAGGTCCTAACATAACTTTAATCAAATGTTTTCATCTACTTCTACTACCAACCCCACACTTTGACCATTCCCACATAATTGTATCCCTTGCTGACTTAAGTCTCACTTTAGTGAGTGTTTACAAGATATTCAATCATTGATGGGACAGATTTACAGTCACTATATTGCTTAAAGTTTTGTTACAATTGCCAGTAAAGGGAAAGTATTAGACAACAGCAGCACATGGAGGTATAGTGATACATTTGACTTGTTTTCTGGTTTATTAAGAGGTGATCAATAGGGACTGATTAGGTTTTGACCCAGTTTAATGACTGCGCGGTTAAAGTGCATTTGAAGTTGCATTGTATTTTGTTTTAGCTACTACTGTACATCATAGCCTGTAAAGCATTTAGTGAAGCACCAAATAGGACACATTAATATTTTGAATTATGTGCTTTCAGAATGACAACCCCCGCCTCAATTAATCAATCAAATGGCTGCAACGGCTCTGTCATAACCGTAAACTTTATTTCATGGAGCAATACAAATCTTTGCATATTAAATTGCTCAAGGGGTGGTGAACCTCCCGACATGAGCCAGTGACCACGTAAAGCTACACAACGTATTAGCTGTCTGCTCTACTTACCCTGCAGTACATTTACAAAGATGCACCAATTTTACCATGTACACATTTTTGTAAGTAAATGAAACGTGTGTAAAATGACTTTTTTTGCTTGGACATACAGTATTCTGAATATTTCAAGTGTATTCGACATCCATCAAACAAGACAGCGCCTCCAAAATGGAATAAAGCTCAAACACAGGGTAAGTGCAAGTGTAAAAATAAGATGACCGCGGTTAATATAAAGACATTAAAAACAACCAAACACCGTGTAACTGTGCACATTGATGGCATAATTAACATGTCAATTTGAATTTGAGTGTGAATGGTTGTTTGTTTGTAATTGGCTGTGCCCCACCTCTTGCCCAAACTCAGCTGGGATATGCTCCAGCACTCCCGCGACCCTGTGATGATAAGCGGTACGGAAAATGAATGGATGGCTGTTTTGTATTATGTGTCACTGATGGTGTAGTGGTACATTCACCTGACTTTCATGCAGGCTGTTGTGGCTTCAGTTCCCCTTCAGTAACAGTGTAAATGTGAACGTTTGTCCATGTCTTTTATGTGCGCTGTGATTGACTGGCGACAAATCGCGAGTGAAGGGTGCCTTTTGTTCAATGTGAGCTGGGGATAGGCTCCAGCTCCTTATGACCCTGAACTGGATAAGCAGTTAAGAACACGGACGGATATGGAAAATATAAATATAGTCTATTTTATCATTTTTATTAGTTCGTTTTTAATTTACCTACTTTGGACTTAGACTGTAACTCCGCTTAGAATGTTTCGCATTACACTTTTGTATTCTCATATTCTTCTTCCATTCTTTTTGAATAAGTCTTTTTAAAAAAAAGCCCAAGAAAAAGCAAAACAAACAAAAAAAAAAAGTAAAAATGTATCTTTTGGTGCTGGCTAAACTCAGGTCTCGTGATTTCAAACTCTGATGAAAAAAAAGGTCTACAGGTACACAGTGTAGCTTCGAACGTTGCTATGCCGACAGACTTTCAGCTTGTACACGACGTGAACAGTAAGTGTGATGGAAGTGAAATCACAGAAGTGCTGCCATCGCACAACCGTGTTGCACCACTACCCACCCACCCACACCCTCCCACCCACCACCATTACCACCGTCACCACCGTACATATATCACCTCGACAGTTCATTACCTAGAGTGCTGCATAGGCTCCAGCTCCTCACAGCCTCGCCCTCACACGAAGTTATCAACTGCTCCTGTCGATTGGCTCGTCTGATTGAATCATGATTTAAACCCTATTTTTACCCATAGGAAATCATGGAAATATGAATAAGGCCTATTTGTCACCATCATAACAGGCACTTTTAAGTAACATTCTTAACTGTCATGCGACTGAATATTAAAACGATAAACTCACACAGAACTCTTACGACAATTTAGACAAGCTTGTGCCTGAGAGGCGAGTCTCTTCAGATTAAGACGTCTGCCTCCTGGGTTCGAATTTTGGCCCAGGCCTACCTGTGTGGAGTTTCCATGTTCTCCCCAAGTCTTCCAGACACATGCATGTTACATAGATGTGAATGTGAGTGTGAATGTTTATTTTTATCGATATGGGCCCTGCGATTATCTGGCAACCGGTCCAGGGTGTACACCACCTCTCGCCCAAAGTCTGCTGGAATAGACTCCAGTTCCCTAGCAATCCAAATGGGGACACGTGCTATAGAAGATGGATGGATATTAAATATGAACTACAGTATAATCTCTGATGACACATAACAGACGATTGTGCCTTGGAGGGGGGTCTTTTCACATTGAGATACAAATGGCTTAACACATCTGACTTTACCGCTATACATTCCATTGCAGACTCTCGGTATGAGGATGAAAAGCCATGACAGAGCTACATGTACTACTGTTGCAATAACTTCATTTCCTGTTTTATGGTCTTCATCACATTTTTCCTCATTGCGCAGTTGCCGTTTCGGGGTTTCCTTATATAACAAATTACAAATAACGAAGAAAAAGCGAATCTTATTTGTGGCGTTGAAGGTGGAGTTTTCAGCATTAAAACTGCTGGCAAGATTTGAATGCAGCCCCTGTATTCGCTGACCAAAGTCACGCCCCTCACTAACATGCATGAGATGAGGACTGTACGTAACGTGCACTGTAAACAAGCCAAAGTCAGCCACTGTTGTTACTTTGGTAGCATGACTTATTAATAATGGAGTGTTACTATCACAGTAAATGTCGTCGTTTTGGGGGGGATTAGGGGGAATGTACAATCAATAAGCGAAAAAGAGGGGATGAACTTGCCTTACTAATGTTGCTAATTCCGCATCACTTCTGAATCCTCTAAGCTGCCTGCCGTCACCTCTGAAAGGCAACTTCTATTTTCACCCTTGTTTTGTCGCGGGATCTGTCCAATTCCTTCTTTTGTTGCTTCTTCGCGCTGCTTCTGTTTGCTTGTCTTATGCTCAATTGTTGGCAAACAAGGGCTGGGCATTCTTTTTTTTTATTTTAATTTCATTTTCCAGAGGTGAATATTCCGGCATAGTTTCAGCAAAGCTCCTAAAGATCAAGGTAACAGGGGCATGCATGCCTGCTGTGTGTGCCCGCAAGTGTACGGCAAATGATTGACACCTCGTCGTTCACGCCTACTGTCTCTGTTGTTTTTCCTCGGACGCAACGGTTTCATAAAAATCTAACTAGAGGGCAAGATAGGGCCAGAGAGGGATGATTTCTTTTTCACGCATCATTTTACTAATGTATTACTGTCAGATATTACTGAAAGTTTTCACAAATTTGACAAAAGGTCAAATAAACTCCCCCTTTAATCCTTATTATTATGATTATGTAACATTCAAACTCTATAAAGTTTTGTCCCACAAGTGTCATTGATTTTCTTCTGCTCGATTGTAATTTATTTTTGGCAGATTAAAAATATTGAACGTGTACACAGAATTAAATTTTGACCAAACAACAACAATGAACGATTTAATAATTTAAAACCCTATAACATCGCATCAACATACTGTAGCATCATTATTCATCTTTTGATGACAAACCTAAATATTTTCAGTCTACTGTATAGCAAAAATTGACTCACTGTTCCAATACCTTTGGAGGGGAGTGTAGATGCAGCAGGCGGTAAACAATTTGTTCAGCCTTGGCAATGGGAGAACCATTTTAGTGTTATATGACGCTTGTATAAAAAATCAGGACGGTGTGACACATACGATTTAAGCTATAATAAACGCGTCAACATAAAGCAGGTTAGTAGAAAACATGGTTTTCTCTGGGCAAAATCATGTATTTTTCATAAGTCTGCATGTAATAGATAAATGGACTGTGCTCAGCCGGTGTAATCAGATGAAGGTTATCTCATGGAGCCTCTGAGTTCCGAGGGATCTGTTGTTGCTCATGTGACTTAACCAAGTCAACTGGCTCCCTAATCATATTCAAAGCAAAGTCTATTTACTTTGTTGTGGCTGGAGGCAACATGAGGCAGCTGTAAGAGTCCCGTAAATGAGCGCAGCACTCCCCTAATGCAAAAACAGTTTACAGGGCCGGAGGGATGGAAGGGGTGGGTGGAGGGGTTGACAATGGGGGAAGAAGAACTGTCATAAAGCAATTATAGCCAAGAGGACGAATGTCATGTTAATCAAAGCTGGTCTACTGCGACTATGCAATGGATGTGTAAATGTGGGCTAACACATCTACAGCAGTTGAGGAACTGACTAAAAACTTGAGCTAGCAGGTTACTGTACAATTGCGAGGTGTGTAGAGTTATGCCAAAAACCATGGGTTTAAGTTCCCAGTTTGTTTCACAATGGTGTTTGCCAAAGCATGTTGCTAGCCATGAAGTCCGCTAACCAGAAACTGAGTTAGGTTGGTATACGGACTAGGTGTATGGCTGTAGCGCAAAGTAGTTACATTTCTTATTTATTCCCTAATGTGTTCACCCATTCAATTTTTTTCAGTGCTACTGCATTAGACTTGATTTTTTATGATAGGTAAATCTTTTTGAACAGAATTCAAGGACTAAAGTGTAGCAAGCTTGAGCAGGCTATGTAAAATTACGTGGAGGGCCACATCTGGCCTGTGACAACGTGTTAGAATATTCAATGAACCTAATATGTATGGTTTAAGTTTTGGGATGTGGGAGCAAGCAAGAGTACCTAGAAATAAAAGCATGCAAGCACGAGGAGAAAAAAATCATAAACTCCGCGAGAGATGGGATTCGAACCCAAACTTCAGAAATGTAAAGGAGAACTCTATGCTTCCCGAAACTGAATAAAAAAAGAAATGATTTTGGAGAAAATAAAAACTCTGTTTAAAAAAAAAAAAAAAAGATACAACTTATAAGCAAATAGTGCTAAAATTTAACCACCATACATTCCCTTGTGTTTGGCACTCAGTGAGCCAGCCAAAACAAATCTGCATGTCATGCTTGGTCGCATCACTTAATGCAGTATATCCCAACCCATACTGAGCCAAGGCACATACTGTATGTTACATTAGAAAAATCTTACAGTTAACCACCAAAAAAGGAACTAAATGCACAGTATAAACTGTACACTGAAATAATAATTAACTTGTCCCAGTTTAGTCACAAATGTACTTACTGTGAAATCTTTGCCTGTTTAGTGAAACAAAAAGCTATTATTCTGTTGTATGAATGGCAACAGGCGGCGCGCTGTGCGACTGGTTAGCACATCCGCCTCACAGTTCTGAGGACCAGGGTTCAAATCCCGGCACCACCTATGTGGATTTGCATGTTCTCCCCGTGCCTGCGTAGGTTTTCTCCGGGTACTCCGGTTTCCTCCCACATCCCAAAAACATGCATGGTAGGTTAATTGAAGACTCTAAATTGGCCGTAGGTGTGAATGGTTGTTTGTTTGTATGTGTCCTGTGATTGGCTGGCGACCAGTTCAGGGTGTACCCCGCCTCTTGCCCGAAGATAGCTGGGATAGGCTCCAGCACGCCCGCGATAAGCGCAATGGAAGATGAAAGAATGAATGGCAACAGGTGGATACACAGGTTAAATGGACTGGCATCTAGTAGAAGAGCATAATTTCAGTACATTCAGTATCACTGGCATGGATAGATGAACAAAGATGCATTATTTGTAGAGAATAATAATTTTCAGACCTATTAAGTGGATCATTTCCCACTGCACACGTGATGATCTCTCAAGGCACACGACTGTGTGCCACAGCGGTTGGGAATTACTGACTTTCTGTATTTAAATACACGAAAAATGAAAATGTCACACTGAGAGGGATTATCAGGATTATCTACGATTGTTTAGATGATTCAAGAGTATTTTGTCAATTCTCATCACAATAACAATATGATGTGAGTGATCTAATAGGTAGGCTTCTCTTTTTGGAACTTAACCCAGCCCTTGGGGAGTTAGCAAGTGTGGCGAATAGGGAAGAAGAGCAGAATGAGAAAAGTTGGAGACATATGGTGGATGTGCTGGGAAGCAGTGTGTGGGTGATGAACATTTTCCACCAGTGGCTGAGATCACAACGGACGGCGCAAGAAGAAAAGAAAAAAAAAAGCTCTCAAGGGGAGCGACTCACCATCTGGATTGTAGGGAGCGGTGACATATCCAATTTGGCTCTACCTGTGCGTGGACGGCTTGCTAACCTCTCTCTCACCGGGACAACATCTTGCACGATGAGATCAAGTCACACACTTGCAGACTTGTCAAATCAGCTTCTAGGAACAGAACAGAATCCGCCGGCTCTGTTACAATGAGATTCTGCAAAATATCTGTATCAAAGCTGTAACAAGACCTGAAATTTATTCAACTGTGTGTTTACATATAACCCAGCAAAAATAGGATTTTGCCACTATTGTGTATATACTTTATACCTTTTGGGCATCAACCATTGCTTTCAACACGACAGGGCTGGTGGCTCACCTTGGGTCGATTTTGGCCAACCATTCCCTTGTCTGTGCAGATTCAAAGGCGGGAAAGTTAATCCTTCCATCCATCCATTCTCTTAACCACTTAGCCTCACAAGGCTCACGGCTTTGCTGGTGCCTATCTCAGCTGACTTTGGGTGAGAGGCAGGGTGCACCATGAACTGGTCGCCAGCCAATCGTGGGGTACTTATAAATAAACAACCTATCACACTCACATTCACACCTACAGACAATTTTCCTCAATCAAACCACCATGCAGGTTTTTGGAATGTGGGAGGAAACCGGAGTACCCGGAGAAAACCCATGGGGAAAACGTGCAAACTCAACACAGGGAGGCTGGATTTGAACTCAGGACCTCAGAACTGTGAGGAAGATGTGGTAACCAGTCGTCCACCGTGCCGCCCAGTGGGAAAGTCCTGACTCTTATATGCAGTAAGCCCTGTGAAACGACTTCATCAGAGCTGTAACAGAAGACGCGCCATTTATTTGCATTTCGTATAGAACCAGGCAGATCTGTGTGCAAAACAGCACACTTCAATCAGATAATTAGATGATATCAGCACTGGCGTTGGGTTGATGTATAAAACACAGTGGTATCTTGACTTGCGAGTTTAATTTGTTCTGTGACCGAGCTCATATCTCACCGCGACAAAGCTGCAGAAGTTGTTTCAGATGGGGGGTTTTCAGAACCTTAAACCAATTAGGCAATAACCACACAAAGGTTTGTTTGTCTGAAGTAATCACTATATTAGTGTGGTATGCAATGCAGACATGGGATCATCAATCTACAATACCTGATCATATTTGACACCAGTAGCGAAACCTGCTTGAGGATATTCGCTGAGACTTTATTGATGGATGGCCGCATTTCCTTGTGGCAAATACGACATCTCATCCAATTTGTTACGCTTCATCCCCACGATACCGCTTGTGGTTGTTTGCTGATTATTTCAACCCTAACCTCATTTAAACGGTCGGGCCAGATTGACACACTGCCATCAGTCACTTTGCTATCTGAACCCTTACGTTTTAACCAGGGCCTCTGTGGACCCCCCTTAGGATTGAGAAGCTTCTGGCAAATCCCAATTCTACTCCTTTTGCCCTTCAAACGAAGGGCTACTACTAGGGGTTACTATTATAAATTGCTTTTAAAATTTAAATATAATGTTATAAATGTTTCTGTGTCCCCTGCGACTGACTGGCGACCAGTTCAGGGTGTAGTCTGCCTTTCGCCCGAAGTCAGCGACCCTAACCAGGATAAGCGGTGTTGAAAATGGATGGATGGATGTTTCTGTTTGTGCAGTGACTGGTGACTGGTATTTTAAAATTGTTTATAGTGAATGTTTCCTACCACGTGACAGGATGCATAGATTTCTGTATTTCATCTTTAGCTACTCTAGAAACACATTTTTATAGAAGGAACATATTTTGACAATCTGACTTTATGGCCTTATCATCACAAAACACATAAACATCTGTAAACACACACACAAAGAAAGAAAATATCTCAGACAGAATAGATTAGAAAATAACTTTATTGTTACCGTCACCCTGTGATTGGCTGGCGACCAGTTCAGGGTGTACCCCGCCTCTCGCCCGAAGATAGCTGGGATAGGCTCCAGCACCCCCGCGACCCTAGTGAGGAGAAGCGGAACGGAAGATGAATGAAAGAATGTCACCGTCACAGGAACAATAATTATCAGTTAGGCATCTCATAAATTGTAGCGTTGAGGTAAAACAGAAGCACGCAATTATCAAAAAGACACACTTATTTACAGTCAATAACATAGTTATTGACATTTGAGAGAATTTCCATATTATGATATAATGGTAATAGTGCGCCCGCGACCCTAGTGAGGATAAGCAGTACAGAAAATGGACACCACACAGGCGGGACCGGGATTTGAACCCTGTTCCTCAGAACTGTGAGGCGGATGTGCTAACCAGTCGTGCTGCAAACTTTAAATATGTATATATGAAATGTATGTATAAAGTATATATGAAAGAAGTAACATAACGTTCAGAACACAAACAACAAATTAAACCCGATGTCGGATGAGGATGTTTAAACATTAAGCTAACGGCTTCACGACGATATACTGCTGCATTGTGAGTAATTATAGGCTACAGCTTAACTATATGGAAAGCAAACGTCACAGTATACTCAGAAGTGACATTACTAGCCACGCTACATTAGCTGCGTCGCTTCTGAATCTGACTTAACTGTCGAATATTTTTTCTCATCGTTCATAAAATGCAGCACATTGTAGTGAAGTCCGAGAACCTTGGATTGGTCAGCAGTCAATCGCAGTACATATTTCTATTATTTCTCATGGGGGGTTTCTCATGAAATATGAAAAGAAATGCTTTAGATTTACATTAGTATTAGTATTAGATTAGTATTTGCAGTGAGTCCAATCCATGTAATTTGATTCCCATTGTTTTGGTGCACACAAAGCATCATCTGACACTACTCATCTCCAACCCCTGTAGAATGGATCTCCAGGCTGCTGATTTCCATGTCCAACACTGATAAGCATTGATTGGATCTGCACAGCCCTGACCACCCCCCTTCAAGCCTCAGGAGGGTTGCCGTGTAAATCACACTCCGTCATACTTAAACCTGACCGGCACTGACGTCATAGACAATTACTGTTCCACAGAGCTCTGGATGTAACTAAATCTCAGTGGCTCCAATCGGATTTTGATGAACTTTTATTCTAAACTAATGTCATCATCACATGTCCTGTTTGGGAGTGACAAGCAATGTACACCCTCATTACCTTCTTCATGTATTGTAAAGAAACTGCAGATTTAATTTGGGAGGTCACATTAAGTGCTTCTTCTCCGCCTACCCGGTCTCAAGTTAGAGCATCGGTCTTCTTCTACTCAATATGACGCATCCTGTTTTTCCTGTCTTGAAGTGACACGCCGACAACAACACCTATTAATTGGCTAATCTGTGTTCTCTGTTCTTTTCATTAGTGACACAAGTGAGACAAGTTACCCCGCCGGCTGATTACTGGCGCCTGTTTCAAATAGCACAGCATGCGATTAGTTTACACAGGCCAAGATGCTCCCTGATATTACTTGGCTACTTTAATTAGTGTACAATACACCTGCTGATTTAAAGCTCAAAAAGTTGATCACAATTAGAAGTTAACAATAATTGAGTTGTTAATAACAATAGGAAGCTTGGAAGTGACTCTGAAGTGTATACAAAAATAATTAATTTATCTACAACAATTAGTTAGCACGTCTGTCTCACAGTTCTGAGAGTCAGGGTTAGAACCTCGGCCCTGGCTTTCCTGTGTGGAATTTGCGTGCTCTCCCTGTGCCTGCATGTTTTTTTTATGGGTACTCTGGCTTCCTTAATGCTTATATGAGCATCCAATAAAACTCAGTACCGCTCTGCTTACCTTTTTGACTGATGTGATTGCAGGGCCTTCGCACAAGCTGGTGTTTTTGCAGGATAGTGCCTCTGCGTGATAGGTGTTTCAGAAAGTGGCTCTGGATATTCACCCAGCCTAGCTGATCATATCATGGGTGGATAAAATGGATGTGGGGGCAGCTAACATGTAAATTAGCCTCTTTATTATGGTGCGTTCACACCGGACACAAATTCAGGTATTTGCGCAATGTGATTACATATAAAGTCAATGCAAACGCGCAAATAGGCATAAAGAAAGAAGTGTTTGGTGGGGCGAACATGCGAAAATTAGCTTCTTTACAGATTCACACGCGTTGGAAAATTCCAACTCAATGTTGCTGGCTATCTAGTTAGTAGCCATGATAATGTCACTTTGGTACTGTATTGACGCCACCAAAAACAGGATAACGGCCAGTTATAGGTCAATAGTCAATCAGTGTTTTTCCATCTCATATAACACATTGTGAAGCACAGGTGCAATTATGTTCGTAAGTGACGATGTAAATAGAGCCAACAGACACACTGCGGTGATGCTGCCACAACTCAAGGTGACATTTACTCGGTCTTAGCCCCTAATGGCCCTCTGTGGACTCATTGGAGAAGCACTTAAACTGACTAAGATGCATCGACCATTGACCGGAGCCTTTTTTTTTTAAATGTAATTATTTTGTGAGTTTTTATTGTCCTGTATATATCCACAAAAAGATTTGTTTTGTTGTTTATTTAAATTAAATGAGTTTTCAAATTATCTGGTGATTATTTTGATTAGATTGACTACATATTATTTATTTCTTAAAGTATGTTATTTTATTTTTGCATTATTTTATTAAAATATATATGTGAATAATTCATTTCACTTTCCAAGAAAATGCAGGGCTTTAGTCAGCATTAAGATAAAACAATGCAATTCAACAAGTTATTTACAGCAATTTGGCTGAATACTATAAATTTGTTCATTTAAATGCATATTTGTTGTACCTCTATTATTATTAGAATCATATTAATGTAAAAAAAAAAAAAACACTTTCTAAGTACAATAAAAGAAGTATTGGATAAATTTAAAGTAATTTACAGTAAATTATTTGGATGAAATATTTTTCATTGTTTTATTTTACAATAGTATTATTCTATTCCAATATTAATGTGAAGAATCAGCGTTCAGTTAAACAATGCAATTTAGTGGATGATTTGGATTCAGTTGACTGACTAATCTTTATTTTTTTTTCATTTAAATATATACGTTAGCGATATATATTTATATAGTATTTAAGTAAATAATTCCACTTTCCAGGAAAAGTTAGGCAGTATTGTGTGTATGCGTGTGTGCGTGTTGAGAGATTCCGAATGGTGCTGTTCCAAGTGCTGTGCCAGATGTGTTGAATCAGCAGCACGAGCGTGAGGGGTCGACTTTTAGCGTTCCGAAGCTAGGCGTCTTTCGGCGAGCATGACTTGACGACTTGAGTTATAAATGTTCTAGTCAGAAAATTTGATGACTTGACATTCCGCCAAGTTTACACAGAACAGATACTACAAGTTGTATATATACACTGTATACTATATATACTTGACTTTGACTGGAGTGCAGATCCATGCCTGACACACTTGGAGAGTAGCTTTTATCATATTGTATAAAGCATCATTTTCAATTTTTCCAGATAAAAGTGCAAATTCTGGATTATATGTATTCTTTTCTCAATCTGTGATTACTTACTACCGGAGGTGGGTACAGTAGCCACATTTTGTACTCAAGTAGGAGTACTGTTACTTTTGAATAATATGACTCAAGTAAAAAGTAGTCCTCCAAATATTTATTTGAGTAACAGTAAGAAAGTACTCAGTGAAAAAACAACTCAAGAGTAACTTGTAATTAAAAAAAATAAAAAAGAATCAGTGCATGAATGTCAACTAAAATAAGAAATAATAATATATGGGAGTCCACACACACCTGCCACCATTTCAATTTTTAACTTCCCCAAAACCAACAATCAGAATCATCTTTATTTGCCAAGTATGTCCAAAAAACACACAAGGAATTTGTCTCCGGTAGTTGGAGCCGCTCTAGTACGACAACAGACAGTTAATTGACAGAGAACACATTTGAGACATAAAGACACTGAAAAAAACAGACACTGAGCAATAAAGGGTTGCTAGTTATCTGGTAATGCCAGTACAATTAATTTTTTTATTTTTGACAATTGTGCAAAAAGATGCAGAGTCCTCGAGCACTTCGAATGACTAATATTGCAATAGTCCGGTGCAATGACAATTGTGCAAAGGGCGCAAAGACTTCAAGCGAGTAGTACGATAATCTGGGACAATGTTGATTGTGCAAATGTTGCAGATACTCCTCAGTCAGTGTGCAAATGGGGCAGCTGCTACTCTGGCATGAGTGGCCAGTAGTGCCCGGAGAAAACCCACACAGGCACGGGGAGAACATGCAAACTCCACACAGGCAGACCTGCTATCCAGCTAGCTTGCTATTTAACTCAAGCTTATTAAGGAGCAGATGGACAAACAAATTCAAGCAAGATTACAAAATATAGCATGTTAGCATTTGTGGATTTACATTTTCTACCAAGCCGTGGTCTTCTTGACACGCCGGCCATCATCTGTGGTGAAATCGTAAAGGTTATGAATGGCAGGGAGTGATTTCCTGAGATGGAATGAGGTGACGAGGCAGGCTTTTAATTAAGTTTTCGCCTGGTGCTGATGTACAGGACAGAAGAGCGTGATAAATCAGCAAGGACAACAGCAATCTGCTTCTTTCTTCGTGCGTCCACAAGAGCCTCGATATGACAAAGTGCATGTCAGCCACATCTTTTACCATTGACATGAATATACCACTTTGAGCCATTACATTTGCTTCATTATACAATCCTAAATTGACGGTATATGACTAGAATGTCAACCCAGTAGAGCGCAGACACCTGCCAAGGCCAAACTGCTCTCAAGAGTGTCGAGCAGTTTGTATACTTAAATCTACAACGTATAATCCAAGATTTCTGGCGTCCACTAACGCTGGAATTCAGCATTACGACCAAACCTTCCTCGCTTCGATATGACGTAGGCTAAATGCTTGTCCGGCCTCCTCCTCCTCCTTCCAAGCCCGCATGCTTTCTCCTTTTCTCTGAGGCTCAGTTGACCTGTGCGCTGTCCATATATGGGCTTGCCCGTTCGTCTGTAGGCAAACTACATTATTTCTGCGACGCCATCTTAGAGCGCCACCAAATGATCAAGTGCGGGAATGTATAGGATAGTCACTAAATATAAAAAAAATATAGATATATTGAAAAATATAGCAAGATGGGTCAAAGGTTGATAGGCTTAATCAGCATTCTGTCATCTACTCTTGTCGCGGCTTGAGTGAAAATTACTTTTTTTTGTTTTAAACAAAAACAAGTTATGGGTTATAGCTTTAAGGTTTCTTGGTTCATGGAGGATGATGGTCAGATCCGAGGCACCATTATGATTATGGAGGGTGGACACTTCCATGAATGATCAAATTGGGATAAATAAAGAACTCCTGACGCTCACAGAAATGTAAAGGTGCCTGTACATAAAAACTGCCAAAAATGTTGTTGTCTGTGATCACAACCATATAATTGTTGAAAGTGACTCACTAGCCAACAGTCATACTGTAATTAGGGCTGGACCATTAATCAAAATGTAATCTTGATTTAGATTTTGGCTTCACGATCACAAACATTATATTCATATAACACATAATCAAAGAATAATGGTGAATGTGCTGATTGGCTCAATGTTTTTATCCATGTTCCTGTGTCGTAAAAGCACCTTAAATGGACCCGTGTTCCTCAACCGTCAAAATCACTACTTTATTCATACAGTACAATATTATGCCTTTTTTTCTGAAATGAACAAACTCCAGACTATTCTAGTAATGTTACAAATGTCCTCTGCTAAAAGTATGATTTTCTCTACTCCAATTCTATTACATTATTACATTTTCAATCAAAAACATACACCTCCCAAATAGCTCAACTTTCATCTCGTCAGTCCATATAATCCATCCATCCATCCATCCATTTTCTGAGCCGCTTCTCCACACTAGGGTCACGGGCGTGCTGGAGCCTATCCCAGTTATCATCGGGCAGGAGGCGGGGTACACCCTGAACTGGTTGCCAGCCAATCGCAGGGCACACATAAACAAACAACCATTCACACTCACATTCACACCTACGGGCAATTTAGAGTCTCCAGTTCATGCATGTTTTTGGGATGTGGGAGGAAACCGGAGTGCCAGGAGAAAACCCACGCAGGCACGGGGAGAACATGCAAACTCCACACAGGCGGGACCGGGGATTGAACCCTGGTCCTCAGAACTGTGAGGCTGACGCTCTAACCAGTCGTCCACCGTGCCGCCAATCAAAAACTTGTAAAAAATTAATAGTATAATTTTATATTATATTATAGTATAGTATAATTTATTGGAACTCAATATGAATCCATTCATTTTCCCGTGTGCGTGTATGTGTGTGTGTGTGTGTGTGTGTGTGTGTGCGTGTGTGTGTGTGCGTGATTGGGTATGTGTGTGTGTATTCAATATATACTGTACGTATCACTTGATGACACACACACACACACGCATGCACGCACATATCTACAGACACACACACACTTCACAACACAATTAATTGTCACTCCACGAAAACAAATGACAAAGTGTGCTAGACTGGAACCTTGACCTTTTGTTTGATCAACAATGCCTCCTGACCTCTTTTTTGACAGCTTACAATGGTTGCTGCCGGACCACTATATACTACTGTATGTGACCTAGATTGATGTACCGGTAATTCCTTCCTTAATAGGTTCACTTCTTATATGTGACTGGCTGCCTACATGAGAGCACAAAGGCAGAAGAAAACAACGATTTAGTTTATGGTATGAAAAGGAAAAGTATTGTTGCAAAAGTGCTCCTGTCACCCATAAAAAATGCATTTGCATTCTGGTAAGAAAAATTTAAGAAATGCTAAGATCATTTCATGACAATAAAGTTGTGATATTACAAGGGAGAAAAATCATAATTACCTGAGAGTCAGTCAAAATATTGCATGGGGAAAAACGTATTTTTTCCGGAATAAAGTTTTAATATTACAACAAAAGTAATATTTTTAGATAATTTAATTTTAATATTGTGAGAAAAAAATTCCAACATTTTAGACTATTCCAAGAAAAAATATAGAATTTTATGAAAATAAAGTCAAACTATTACAATGATAAACATATTTTTAGGAGAATAAAACTGTAGTGTTGAAATATAACCACAAAATTGTATTGGAATAAAGACATAATATTATGACAAAAAATTTACCCTTAAAAGAATAAAAACTTAAAATTCCAAGAACAAAACCATTTTGTTTATGCGATTGAAGTCAAAATATTGCAAAAATGAATAAATAATCATTAACAAATATGTAATCGTAACATTACAAGAAAAAAACTATTCTACACGAATAAAGTTGTATTACAAGGAAAAGGTTGAAAATGTGTTTTTGGGATTATATTTTATATGCCATTCTTTTTAAATGTATTCATTATAAATGTTTGTTGTTTTAAATATGAGCCACACTAATTATGATATGTTACTGAATTGAAATTTTGTTTACATATTTATATCATCGATCTTTGTCAACTGTGGGCTTGTGAAGCCCTTTGAGACTTAAGGTCTACACAAATGAACTTGCCTTACACTGCTGTCTATTTTTGCTGTCTTGACATTTTTGTTGCTACAATATGTACATTGTGGTATATAGACTAGAAATTCTTTTAAAAACAAAAAAACAATTAAAAACTTGAGGGTCTCCAAAGTCCCCAATTGGCTTTATCCCAAAGTCATCACCAATCAGCCAGATTTTCACCGTTCGAGATGAATAAACGTCTTTCTCGTTTGGTAAAATACTGCCCCCTGTTGGAAATCTTGAACTAGTACAACTGTCTAAAATATAAATTTTGATCCGGGCCAAGACGTTGTCTACTAATCTTTTCAAAATGTCAATTGCTGAAGTTTGGGGAACTACATATAAAAGCACACTTAAGATGATATGCACTGTACAAAAACGAGCCATAAGAATAGTGCAACAACTCGGGGTACTACGAACACACCAAAATGTTTTTTTGTTTTTTTTTTAAATCAAGGACTTTGAAATTCAACAATCTGGTTGACTGTAAAGTAGCACAAATCTTGTATACAGCACAGCACAATTCCCTTCCAGGAAATATTCCAAAAATGTTTGATGCTAGAGAGGGTGGGTAGAATTGTAAACAACCAAGTGCGCGTACCACACTTAAAAGCAGGTCCAGAACAGTCTATAGGGTGAAGATATGGAATAATCTATCATCAGAAGTGTTGTCAATTTAAAAACAAAACACAAAAATAAAATCTTTGAAAGATGTAGAATTTTAGATTAATAGATATAAGCTTTAGAGATAGCTATATATATATATATATATATATATATATATATATGTGTGTGTGTGTGTGTGTGTGTGTGTGTGTGTGTGTGTGTGTGTGTGTGTGTGTATAAGTTTATTGGAATCCTAAAGCTTTAGAAATAGCTTTTGTAACCCTTTCCAGGCTGATAGATGTCAATTACTTTATTTCTCGACTGTTCTGGAATTTCTTTGGCTTGTGTAATTTTGTTGCAGTTTTTTTTTTTTTTTAGCTCTTTTGTCTGACTTGATTTTGTTGGGACAGTTTCTGTTTAAGTGATTTCTTGATTGAACAGGTCTGGAGATAATAAGGCTTTGGTGTGATCAGTGAAAATGACCCAAAAGTTGTGATTGACCACAATTAATTAATGATTTAACAAGGGGGGTAATTACTTTTTTACACAAGGTCAGGTAAGTTTGAATGTTTTTTCGTTAATAAATGAAATGACCATTTAAAAACAGCATTTTAAATTCACTTATATTTAAGTTATATTTGTGTGATATTTACATTTGTTTGATGATCTTAAACAAAGTGGAGAAACTGCAAAAATATAAGAGTTTGAAAAGAAGGCGAATACTTTTTCACGGTACTGTATAGCGTGCGGGCGGGGATGCGTTGAATTGTGGGATGTTGCGGGACAGACGCGGAAACAGAAGAGTAGATAATTATCTGACAACAACAATAATAACATCTAAACGTTAAAAAAGTAAATAACATTTGGGCACATTGAATTTGTGGAAAAACATGTAGTGATGATAACTATTTGAGAAAGAATAATAAAGTGTCCCAGTACTTTTTAAACGCCAAATTATAGAATTCAAGGATAACAATATATATGAATATACAGTATTAAATGTAATTTGGGCTCAATTTGGGGCTAAACCCTGGATCCCGCGCGGGAGATGGCGCAGTGAATTGTGGGATGCTGCGGGAAGGGCGAGCTCGCGGAACGCCATCTTTAAACCCCAACAGTGAGGCCAACCAAGTACGATAAAAGTACTTGAACCGGGATGAAAAAACCGTCCCTCCTCCGGCGGATTATTTGCACCCGCAGCGAGGTAGCGGGGCGAACCGTGCGCTCGCCCGCCACTTCGATGAATAACGGGGGTGCCGTGCCATGGGAGCGGGCGGACGAGATGAGCGGACGCGGCTTTTAAGACACTTGTCCTGATAGGCGGCCAACAACAATAGACGACAGAAAGACAACAACAACGGACTAGCATGCTAACGTTAGCCGCTACGTCGGTGAAAACATCCAATTGAGATTAACTTGAACCGGACGCTTTACGCGGAGGGCACTGGCTTTTTTGGACTCACACGGGGAGCTCTAGCGACAAACTGTGATCGTTTAGCTCAAAAATTACACACGTATGTTTTTTGTTCATTTTTTTAAAAATTATTATTATTTTAGCTAATATCTTTAAGCTAGCTCCGAGCTAAAGCCCCGTCTTCTTCTCCCCCACCGCGAGCGGCCTGGCCGGAGATGCGTGGAAGATGTCGGTGTCGGGGCTGAAGGCCGAACTGAAGTTTTTGGAGTCCATTTTCGACCCAAACCACGAACGATTCCGGATTATCGATTGGAAGCCCGACGAGCTGAGCTGTCAGTTTAACGTAACCGGGGAGAAGCTGCTGATTATACACTGTAACATAACGGTAAGTATGTTAACGGCGATTGACATGTTTATAGTGGTGGTTAGCAGGCAAGCTAAAGTTAGCCGGTTAAGTTGCTGGTCAAGTAGCAGACTACGTGCTAAGGCTGTGTGCTCATGCTTTACGGGGAAACATCTAGAAAGATAATACACTTTATTCATCCGTAATGGAAATTCCCATTTAGCACTCAAATCAGTCAGTCTTTCCATTGTGGATTCCATATCCTAGGGATGTAAAAAGAGAACGATCTACCAATGAGACTAAAGAGCTAAGACTACATTTTAGAACCAAACTCACACGGAGGTGGAAACTGGGAATTCTGCCACTCAGCGCTGTTCATCAAAAATAATCCAAGGCACATATTTTACATTAGGAACAAAATGTCATGACACGCCACTAAACAAATGTCCCCCAAAAGTGGAAGAGCATGTAATTGTCCTGGCTGTCACTGTACATGTCTAACATAGATAAACAAACATTATTTGTAGTAAACAAACGTTTTTCAGACCAATTAAGTCACAGGTGTCAGACTGGTGACCGGGGGGCCAGATGAGGCCCGCCACATCATTTTATGTGGCCCGCGAAAGCAAATCAAAATTGCTCATTGTGTTCAGGTGTAATACCATTGAGATATTTGCAAGCATTTGGTGTTACCAATCCCACTTTGAAATGAAATTTAATAGTCTATGTTTTTATAGGCTTCTGATTTCAAAACTGGTTATTCATCAATGTGTTGTGTATGCTGTATGTAATTACAGTATATGAGGTAATCTTTCATTTATATGGGTTCACAGTTGTAGCGGCCCTCCGAGAGAAGTCATAACTACGATGTGGCCCGTGACAAAAATGAGTTTGACACCCCTGAATTAAGTGAATTGGACTATTGGCCATCGTAAACACGATTATTTCTCACACTAAAGGTGCTACAATTAACTGATTCATCGACAACTAATTGATTATCAAATTAATGGGCAGCTATTGATCGATCGATAATCGATACATCGTTTAGAGACCTTATTTGACTTAAAATGTTTTAAATCCTCCCAATTTCAGTCTCTCAACAGTAAATCACTCGGATTCCGGTCGTCCATTAAAGCAGACTTATCTCTTATGTTTAATCAAAATAAGACTTTTGCAAACATCTGCTATGGAAAACAATAGCTGGGTTTACAATGGACCCTTGTATTCCAATTAGAATCAGGTTAGAAGCCTAAACTGAATAAAAATGCTCCTTATAAACCAGTGGTGCTCAACTATTGTCATTTTGGGACCTGCATTTCCAATTGTTACTAGTGGCTAGAACATTTCTTGTCACTTTGTTACTATGTTCCATGTGGAAACTTGGTACGCCTCTGTAATTTAACGGGAAAAAAATCAGAATACGAATACATGTAATTTTTTTCTCCTAGCTGTCCGCGACCCACCCAAAATGGGTCTGCGACACAATTTTGGGTCCCGTACCGCTAGTTGAGAATCACTGATATAAACACCTCATTAAGAATAAACAGGCTGAAACCAAATTGAATTTCTTTCTGCTCCAAAGGGTTAGAATAGTCTTTTCCCCAAACCAATCAAAATCATGTAAACACGTCAATCGGAATAGTCAGGCTACGTTCTGCTGCACGTCCACTGTCTTGAAATAAATGCGTAGTGATGTCATCATATATGCACTTGGAAATATGACAGCTTCAAAACATAGCAGGTCTGCGACAGAGCGCTTGTTCATTGTAACTACTTCTGACTAGTTTTTATTAAGCTGTTGCTTTAACATAAGTGTAAAAACAATCGCAACTACTGTGCTAAATCGAAGACTGATCTCGATGAATCACATGATGTTGACATAGATCTGCGTATGTCACACGTCTATAAAACGGCTGTTCTGATTTTAATGTAGTGGTGCATGTAAACACGTCAAATAGATCACGTCACATATATAAACGGTTAACCTGAGATCTTCAATATTAAATTGTTAGTTGCAGCCCTATCACACACTGGTTTAAAGTATATTTCTTTGCCATTGATTTGTGCTACCAAAACAACTAAAATACAAAACTTGTTTTATTTTGTGTGTGTTCAGGAGTCCTATCCATCTACACCGCCTATTTGGTTCGTGGACTCTGACGACCCTAGCTTGGCACAAGTGTTGGAGCGTCTGGAGGATGTGAGGAAAGGCAGCACACTGGTAAATATCTGCATCTGTTTTACGGTGTGTATTAGCAGCTGCCATAACATGCAATCCAAATCCAAAATTTTTGACTTGACTTTTTCTGCAAGAAAATGTGGGGCTTTATTGCAGCGGTCCCCAATCTTTTCAGTGCTAGGACCAGTTTCACGTATAGCAGTGTTCTGACGCACCACTTAGAAACCAATGAATACAAGTATTTAAAAGTACAACTCACTATTACGCTGAATCTAGTTGTTGTAATTAGTGGGTTCGCATCTGTGGATAATGGAAGACAACGACACCTGAAATGTTTTACTTATAGTCACCTCCAAAAGTATTGGAACAGCAAGGTCAATTCCTTTGTTTTTATTGTATACGGAAGACATTTGGGTTTCAGATCAAAAGATGAATATGAGACAAAAGTTCAGAATTCCAGCTTTTATTTCATTGTATTTACATCGAGATGTGTTAATCAACTCAGGACATAGCACCTTTTGTTTGAAGCCACCCACTTTTCAAGTGAGCAAAACTATTGGAACATACGACTGATGGGTGTTTCTAGTTGCTCAGGTGTTGCCTTTCATATTGATTCCTTAAACATTAGACAGTGCTTGTTTTTGGCTTTGGGTTTCACCTGTGAAAACTGCTTTTGCTGTTAAGCAAACATGAAGACCATGAAGCTGTCTATGGGAGAAAAGCAAACAATTTTAAAGCTGAGCGAAGAGGGAAAATCGGTATGAAGTATTGCACAAGCATTGGGCATAGCCAGCACAACAATTTGGAAGGTCCTGAAAAAGAAAGAAACTACTGGTGTACATAGCAACAGACATCGAACAGGTTGGCCAAGGGTATCAATAGCAGTTGATGACAGAAACATTGCGAGAGCTGTGAAGAAACACCCAAAGACAACCATCAGTGATGTCACTGCCAACCTCCACAGGGCAGGGGTGAAGGTATCACAATCCACTGTTCGAAGAAGACCTCGAGAGAAGAAATATACAGGCCATACCACCAGATGCAAACCACTCTTCAGCAAAAAGAATTGGAAGGCCAGATTGGATTTATACAAAGAACTACAGAGATGAGCCACAAAGGTTTTGGAACACAAGTTTTATGGACTAATGAGACCAAGATTAACCTCTACCAAAGTGATGGAAACGCCAAAGTATGGAGAAAGAAAGGATCTGCTTATGATCCAAAACACACAAGCTCATCTGTGAAGCATGGCGGAGGTAATGTCATGGCTTGGGCTCGATGGCTGCTTCTGGAACGGGCTCACTAGTCTTTATTGATGATGTAAGTCATGATGGTAGCAGCAGAATGAATTCTGAAGTCTACAAAACCATTTTGTCTGGCAATTTACAGAAAAATGCACCCAAACTAATTGTTAGAAGATTCATCATGCAACAACACAATAACCCAAAACACACTGCCAACACAACAAAGGACTTCATCAGGGGGAAAAAAATGAAGGTCTTGGCCTGGCCAAGACAATCACCAGACCTTAACCCAATACAGAATGCATTTTTCCTCCTGAAGAGGAGACTGAAGGGAGAAACCCCCAGAAAAAAATCAAGAACTGAAAGAGGCTGCAATAAAGGCCCGTAAAAGCATTTCAAATAAAGAATGCAACAGTCTGGTGAAATCAATGGGTCACAGGCTTGATGCAGTTATTGCAAATAAGGGTTATGCTACCAAATATTAAATGTTATTCACTTTAAATTAATTTAATCATGTCAGTTCCAATACCTTTGCTCACATGGAAAGTGGGTGGATTCAAACAAAAAGTGCTCTGGCCAAAGGAATTGACCTTGCCGTTCCAATACTTTTGGAGGGGACTGTATGTCCACACCAGTAGCAGACTGTCGATGGGCTGCAATTATTTTATGTAATGTTTTCTCTAAAGTTTCTCCTCCTGTCCTCATTGTTATAGTTTCGGTTTTTGTTTTATTTTCTACTCTGTCAAGGCCACCAAACTATTCACTTCCTTGTTTCCACTGTGTTGTTAAGCAGGTTGTCAGTCCACCCTTCACAATGCATTGGCCAGCATGGCTCATTAATATTCATGTAGTGCTATGCATTGACCGTATATGGTTAGATTGTGGTATGTTGGGGGCGGGATCATCGTGCGCCCTTTCCTAAGTGGATCTTTGACTTCACAAGGAAAATTCCCAAGGAAAATTCCCTTCATACGAATGTTTTGATAGAGCTGATATTTTTTGGGGTCGTACGCTATTTTCAGCTTTCATGCATACTTACACTTTTAAGTAAGAATCTCACGACTCTTCGATAAGTGAGGCCTCCTTTTGATTTTGTCTTCTCCAGCTATTACAGCAGTTAAAGAAGCTGATCTGTGATCTCTGCCGGCTGTACAACCTTCCCCAGCATCCAGATGTGGAGATGCTTGACCAGCCGCTGCCCGCCGGCCCTGTTGGACAGGACCGAAAGGTGCGGCCGACACTACTTGTTGTACTTTTAAATATCTATCTGGATACATTGTGGTCACCTACAACCACGTTCTTCTAGTTTTAATGGCATGTATGTTTGTGTGTAGCATGGGACAGAGGAGGTCACATCAGAAGAAGAGGAGGAGGAAGAGATGGGAGAGGTAACAATATTTGTACCAGAACACTTCCTGTTTATAGGTTGGAGATTTAAGCGGCTAGAGCTAAATATTGCTCTGTGCTTCATGTAATCATCCTAGCAAACATTTTGAGAGTAATTCACATATCAGATGTGGCCTTTGACAGGACATAGAGGACCTGGACCACTATGAAATGAAAGAGGAGGAGCCCGTTGAAGGCAAGAAGTCAGAAGACGACGGCATCGAGAAGGAGAATCTGGCCGTCCTGGAGAAGATAAGGAAGAACCAGAGGCAGGACCACTTGAACGTGAGTTCCTTCTTGGACACCTTTGTATGTTAACAGAAGATGTGGCCTTTAATCGCCTTTGCATTTTACACACAGCCCAGCGAAGATGGATGTTACTGCAAATGTGCTTTTACCCAGCGACACGGCATCCCGTATTCAAATAATTCAATGATGATGCTGATCAGTGTGAAAAATCAAACACTTGTCAGAAAGCGACCATTATTTCACAAAAGGGCAGGAGAAGTGTGAAACTTCACACTCCTGTTTTGTTGTGGAATACATGGGTCTGTGAAAATGCAAAAAAAAAAAATCACAGATTGACTTCATCCCCCATTTTGTATTAGTGCCATTTATACAGAGCAACGACAGTCCAAATTTCCAGCTTTTAACTGGCCGTGTGAAAGTTGATAGAGCCATAACAGGCGGGAAGGCACCTGTGTTTAAGGGAAATGTGGGACAGTGAAGTTTGACATGCAACCCTCAGTCCTCCTACCACTTTGTGTTGAAAGCAATCTCTGCTGCAACAACACAATAGGGCGAAAGAAGTTTGAAATTCTGGCAGACCCTTACACACAGGCAGTTCGTCACCTCTGTTATTGCTCCGATACTACCGGCGAAAGCAGAAAAATTGTGGCTCAACATCATCCCACCGTTGCCTTTGCAGTTTACAGGGTCCAACGTTAAGCCTTTTATAGTGGTGGCCCTGTTACGTCACCATGAGCCAAGTTGTGGTGGCCCTGTCAGAACTTATACTGACCCCGTATATTCATGATATAATATGTCGTTTTTTTGATTATTTTGTATTTAGCCTCTTTATACTGTAGCCTATTATTAGAACCCCTTTATAAGAAATTATTAGTACAATTGCATTCATGGCGATGACTGTATTAACCTCACTAAACCCAAGGCATTGCAATTGCATACATTAATAATAATGGTTTAAAGAATAAATCAATGATAAAATTATCTAAATACTTAGCAATGACATTCTAACGGTTTGTCTTGTGTCTTGATGTTGTGCACACTATGGTTAATTAGGGGTGCTCAGATCAGTTTCATGCTGCCGATTCCGGTACTGATAATCCATGAATGAGATCTGATGATACTGATCATATGGATTAGCTGTAAAATTTTTCAATTTATTTATGGAGAGTGCTATTGGCCTTATGATCTGACATTTTTGTTTTGTTTGTTTGTTTGGGTTTGCTTCGGAGCTCATGCGTGCCTGCGCAGTGTGAAGGAGGGAGGGGAGCTACATTAGGGCTTGTGCGATTATGAAAAAAATATATATATGTTAATCACAATCATTTTGGGCCGGCACGGTGGATGACTGGTTAGCACATCTGCCTCACGGTTCTGTGGACCAGGGTTCAAATCCCGGCCGCGCCTGTGTGGAGATCGCATGTTCTCCCCGTGCCTGGGTGGGTTTTCTCCGGGCACTACGGTTTCCTCCCACATCCCAAAAACATGCGTGGCAGGTTGATTGAAGACTGTAAAATTGCCCGTAGGTGTGCGTGTGAGTGCGAATGGTTGTTTGTTTCTATGTGCCCTGCGATTGGCTGGCGACCGGTTCATGGTGTACCCCGCCTCCCGCCCGAAGATAGCTGGGACAGGCTCCGGCAGCCCGTGACCCTAGTGAGGATAAGCGGTAAAGAAAAGGGATGGATGGATGGACGATCATTTTGATGGATATTGAAATCATGATTAATAAACACAATTATTAATTTATTTCAAAAATTTATATTTATTAAACTACCAAAACTCAACTTTAAATATAACTTAAAAGAACAATCAGAAAATAAATAGGTAACAGGTAAAATAAAAATATATTAAAATAAAAGAAATTGAAAAAAAACAAAAAGAAATACAGTGGGTATGGAAAGTATTCAGACCCTCTTTGTTATATTGCAGCCATTTGCTAAAATCATTTAAGTTCATTTTTTTCCTTATTAAAATACACACAGCACCCCACATTGACAGAAAAAAAACAGAATTGTTGAAATTTTTGCAGCTTTATTAAAAAAGAAAAATTTAAATATCACACAGCCATAAGTATTCAGACCCTTTGCAGTGACACTCATATATTTAACTCGGGTGGTGTCCATTTATTCTGATCATCCTTGAGATGGTTCTACACCTTCATTGGAGTCCAGTTGTGTTTGATTATACTGATTGGACTTGATTCGGAAAGCCATACACCTGTCTATATAAGACTTTACAGCTGACAGTGCATGTCAGAGCAAATGAGAATCATGAGATCAAAGGAACTGCCTGAAGAGCTCAGAGACAGAATTGTGGCAAAGCACAAATCTGGCCACGGTTGCAAAAAAGATTCTGCTGAAGAGCACAGTGGCCTTCATAATGCTTAAATGGAAGACGTTTGGGATGACCAAAACCCGTCCTAGAGCTGGCCGTCCGGCCAAACTGAGCAATCAGGGGAGAAGAGCCTTGGTGAGAGAAGTAAAGAAGAACCCAAAGATCACTGTGGCTGAGCTCCAGAGATGCAGTAGGGAGATGGGAGAAACTCAACCATCATGCAGCCCTCCACTAGTCGGGGCATTATTCCAGAGTGGCCCGACAGAAGCATCTCCTCAGTGCAAGACTCGTGAAAGCCCGCATGGAGTTTGATTAAAAAAAACACCGGAAGGTCTCCAAGATGGTGAAAAATAAGATCTCTGGTCTGATGAGACCGTGATAGAACCATTTTGGCCTTAATTATAAGTGGTATGTGTTGAGAAAACCAGGCACTGCACATCACCTGTCCAATACAGTCCCAAAAGTGAAGCATGGTGGTGGCAGCATCATGCTGTGGGGGTGTTTTTCAGCTGCAGGGACAAGACAACTGGTTGCAATTGAAGGAAAGATGAATGCAGCCAAGTACAGGGATATCCTGGACGAAAACCTTCTCCAGAGTGCTCAGGACTTCAGACTGGGCCGAAGGTTCACCTTCTAACAAGACAATGACCCTAAGCATACAGCTAAAAAAAAAAAAAAAAATGAAGGCGTGGCTTCAGAACAACTCCGTGACTGTTCTTGAATGGCCTAGCCAGAGCCCTGACTTAAACCCAATTGAGCATCTCTGGGGAGACCTGAAAATGGCCGTCCACCAACGTTCACCATCCAACCTGACAGAACTGGAGAGGATCTGCAAGGAGGAATGGCAGAGGATCCCCAAATCCAGGTGTGAAAAACTTGTTGCATCATTCCCAAATTCCTTTTTTGGACATACTTGGCAAATAAAGATGATTCTGATTCTGAAAAAGACTCATTGCTGTATTAGCTCAAAAGGGTGCTTCTACTAATACTGAGCAAAGGGTCTGAATACTTATGGCTGTGTGATATTTCAGTTTTTCTTTTTTAATAAATCTGCAAGAATTTTCAACAATTCCGTTTTTTTCTGTCAATATGGGGTGCTGTGTGTACATTAATGAGGAAAAAAATAAACTTAAATTATTTGAGCAAATGGTTCCAATAAAACAAAGAGTGAAAAATTTAAGGGGGTCTTAATCCTTTCCGTACTCACTGTACATCATGGCTAAAAAGGTGCCAATGCTTTTAGCCATGACAGTATTGTCTATAAAAGTTGTCAATAAAAGTCCTCTCATTATTCTGGCATTTAGCAAAGAGAAATAATTTTGGTAATCCTAATTGACCTAAAAGCGGGAAAGTGTAGTCTGATTTCATGTCAAAGTCAGGAAAATAGCATGTCTTTTTATACAGTCAATGACTGCTGTTCTGCTGTGTGTACCTTGGCCTCTTAGGAGCAGTGCGGTGCGATGCATGCATGCAGCTACTCTCCATGCATGCAGAAAGTTGTCCAGAAAGTCACAATATTATAATGATAGTAATAATAATGCATGACACTTGTGCTTTTCTCAACACTCAAAAACTCAATACAGGATACTCAATGCAACTCCTTGCATTATTCATTCACTTCTCAGTCACACACGAGGGGTGATAAGCTACTATAACATTAATAAACACATTTTTCATACATTAGGAACAATATGTGCTGTGAATGTTGTTATCTTAAATGTCTATGTGTTTCTACGGTGTTTGCGTGTGAATATTCGTCATTTGAAGGTAAATCCCTCTCTTGACCAAATGCTAATTCTAGCTAGCCGTCAATAGGATTTTCTTTTGACTGTTAGCATTAATCTAGCAATTTATAAAATGTGTTTTATATATATATATATATATATATATATATACACACACACACACACACACACACACAACATCCTGTCTTGGATGGGATGTTTCAGTGATTTCAGACTGACAATGAAAATGCAGTTTTGGCCATTCTCGGCAGGCGAAAATGTTCAGTGATTTAAAAATGTTTACTGGCCCAACCGGGCCCAACAGAGCACCGTAGTGGCCCCGGGGCACCGTTAATGTCGGACCCTGGTTTATACAGAACAGCGATGATGGGGAAAATGGAAGCTTTTATAGGAAGTGTGTAGAACAGTAACAGAAGTGGAAAGACTATGAAATTTACCATAGTAACATACGCACAGTCAGCATACTGCTTCTGATACAGTGGTGCCTTGAGATATGATACCTTATGTCTCTTGTTTACTGCTCTGGTTAAACATGCTTCTTTGACTGATTTGCTCATTTGCCTTCAGGGAGCCGTCTCTGGTTCCGTGCAAGCCTCGGACCGCCTGATGAAGGAGCTCAGAGAGATCTACAGGTCTCAGAGTTACAAAACCGGTAGGCTGCTTTACACCCTGAAACCCAGAATCACACAGTAGTTCACACGCTCCTCTGCATACCATAGATGTTTAATAGATGTGATCTAGAGGGAAGTATTGGAATAGTAAACGTGAATTTTAAAGACATCTAAAGATTCATTGTTGCTATTGATCCTTTACATTTACTGAGGTACACCTGCACGTCTAATGATATCATACAAATTTGATTTATGGTGTCAGTGATTTATTCATTGAATTATGCAGCCAACCCCCACTTATCGCCGGGAATACATTCCAGACCCACCCACAAAAAGTGAAAATCTGTGCTATAAAGAGGTCATATAAAATGTTTTTTTTAAAAAACACGAAAAACAATTATAGTTTTACCCATCCCACACACTTCAAACACATTACAGCTTTTAAAACGCACTGCCGGTCTCCAAATAAGAGGTAAAGCATGCTTCCTTCAAGCTGATTTTTGTCACTCCCAATTGAAGTTTACTGTTAAACTGACATGTAAAACAAAAGAGAATTAAACATTATACTGTATATTTAAACACCAAAATGTTAAACCAAGCCATATAATTTCATTGAATGAAAGTCCGCTGTCTTAATGTTAAAATATAATGTTAAATTTTATCAGCGAGCTAGTGCAAATGTGCATGTTAAGGTAAATTATAAACCTCCAAAGAATTGCTACTTAAACATACATGGAGCAGTACAGTACAAACAGGAAACAGCCAGGTTGAAGCTGCCACTACTACAAAACTTTAAACTATACAGGAAATATTTTAAATCACATTTTTAACATTCTTAACTCCCACATAAGTGTGAAAATGAAGAAAACTGTGTTGACCTTAACGACGAAGGGGATTCACGCCTCATGCATCTCACTTGTTGTATTTGACAAATGTAAAAAACAGTTAAGCACAGTGAAAGATAAAAACAGCAAAACATTGGAATGCACTGGACCCTTTCTCAGTCCATAACATCTTCTCTTAACAATCCTTGTTGATTCTACATCTCTTAGAAGTGTCATCCAAAAAAGCAAAATAGTCTCGTTGTACAATAATATTAGTGTGAAATACCTCTGATATTACCATTGAAAACTGAGCATTATCTGTGTAGAGGCAGAGTTATTCCATCCATCCATTTTCCGAACCACTTATCCTCACTCGGGTCGCGGGCATGCTGGAGCCTATCCCAGCTATCTTCGGGCGAGAGGCGGGGTACACCCAGAACTGGTCACCAGCCAATCACAGGAAACATGTAAACAAACAACCGTTTGCACTCACATTCACACCTACGGGCAATTTAGAGTCTTCAATTAACCTACCATGCATGTTTTTGGGATGTGGGAGGAAACTGGAGTACCCGGAGAAAACCCACGCAGGCACGGGGAGAACATGCAAACTCCACACAGGCGAGGCCGGATTTGAACCCGGTCCTCAGAACTGTGAGGCAGGTGTGCTAACCAGTCATTCACTGTGCCATCCGGCAGAGTTATTGACACAGAAATTAGATGAAAGTTTGTACATCTTCCCTTTTGTATGACAGGCATCTACTCAGTGGAGCTGGTCAACGACAGCCTGTATGAATGGCATGTCAAACTACGAACGTGAGTGAAAATTTTAATGCGTCTTGCTTTTGTTTAGGAATACACTGAGTAATGAATTCTGTGTTTCCTTCACCCACAGTGTGGATCCGGACAGTCCCTTACACAGTGACTTACAAGTCTTAAAAGAAAAGGAAGGAATGGACTACATTTTACTCAACTTCTCCTATAAAGTGAATACACTTTCTGGGACAAAGTTCCAAAAAAAAAAAAAAAAAAGGCAAACGTTTAAATCTTCTGTGTTTCCTCCATCAGGATAATTTCCCTTTTGATCCTCCATTTGTGCGGGTGGTGTCGCCTGTGCTGTCTGGAGGGTGAGTTATTCAAAATTTCTTGTCAACGCCAGCAGGTTAAAAAGAGGAAAAGAATAAAGTTTCCTCTTGTCCACTTTAGGTACGTTCTGGGAGGAGGTGCCCTGTGCATGGAACTTCTCACCAAACAGGTAATTTATTCTGCGAATCATCTTCAAAGTCTAATTTTCTGTTTATTTTGTTTGTTTTATCTAATAAAGAGCCTTTATAACTGGCGTGGGTTCCTTGTCCGCAGGGTTGGAGCAGTGCCTATTCAATTGAGTCTGTCATCATGCAGATCAATGCCACTTTAGTCAAGGGAAAAGCCAGAGTGCAGTTTGGAGCCAATAAAGTAAGAGAGCGCAAGACTGTTACTCAATTTTGTTTGTACATAGATTTACTGTCATTCAAAAGACTGCTTTATAAGTGCAGACATTATTGGAACCTGCTTGTTTTGTTGAACGACTGACTTATACATTAGGGATGGACATGATAGTTGATTAGTTAATAGATTTTTGTAGAGGTGCAAAGATTAATCGAGTAATTGACTTTAATTGATTTAATAATAAAGCAGACTTTGTGTTTCATCAAAATAAGACATTTGCAAACATCTTTTTCTATGGAAAACAATTGTCAACATTTTTGCCTGCGGCCCAAACCAATAACTGAATGGTAATCTATCTGTTTGTTTTCTCCACTGTCAATTTCAAATGTCCCATTTTTATAATAAAAGGATGGAAATTGAAAAAAGTTGTTTTAATCTAATTCATCGATTACTTGAAAAAATAGACTGATTAATCAGTTATTAAAATAATCATTAGTTGCAGCTAGTACTGCACCAAAACAACATGAAGTGAGTCTGTTAGTCTGCAGCTATGGCTGCAACTAATGATTATTTTAATAATGTGTGTCTAATTTTACAATAAACGCAAATTGGGGTGTCAATAAACACCTTTAAGCACACTTAGGCAGGGCAGAATAACATACCATAATTTATTGTGTGTAATGCGCACCCATGTATAATAAAGCACCGCCAAAGTTGACCTAAAAATTTTGGAAAACCCTTTTACCCATGTACAATGCATTTTTACAATGCATGATTTTGCTTTTACCCATATGATGAAAACATGAAGTATTATCTGTATTTTGTTAGTTTTTAAAAAAATAATTATTCTGCAGTTAAGCACTTTATTTGAACACGTAGTACTTTCTTTTGAATTACTTGCTCTTATTTTGAAATTCACAGCCCTACTTTTAGTTAGTAAATGAGAAAACACAGTTGTGCTCATATGTTTTATTACCCAGGCAGAATCTGTAAGATGGGAGCAATTCTTGAAAGAAAACATGAAGGGCCAGGCGAAGCACATTTAATTTTATTTTCAATGGAATTCAAATGAAACTGTCAAGCATTTCAGATTAGCATTATCATTAAACAAAACATAACCGCAAAGAAATGAATGATGGTTCTTGTTCACTCATCAGTCGTATTAAAATATATATATATTACGGAACGTTTTCAGACCCCCTTAATTTTTTCATATATTGCAGCCATTTGTTAAAATAATTTCAGTTTATTTTAGTCCTCATTAATGTTCACACAGCTCCCCATATTGACAGAAAAAACATAATTGTTGAAATTTTTGCTGATTTATTAAAAACGAAAAACTGAAATAACACACAGCCATAAGTATTCAGACCCTTTGCTGCGACACTCATGTTTAACTCAGGTGCTGTCCATTTCTTCTGATCATACTTAAGATGATCTACAAGGTTCTAAACCTTCATTGGAGTCCAGCTGTGTTTGATTATACTGATTGGACTTGATTAGGAAAGCCACACCCCTGTCTATATAAGACCTTACAGCTCACAGTGCATGTCAGAGCAAATGAGAATTATGAGGTCAAAGGAACTGCCTGAAGAGCTCAGAGACAGAATTGTGACAAGGCACAGATCTGGCCATGGTTACAAAAAAAAATTCTGCTGCACTTAAGGTTCCTAAGAGCACAGTGGCCTCCATAATCCTGAAATGGAAGACGATTTGAGACGATCAGAACCTTTCCTAGAGCTGGCCGTCTGGCCAAACTGAGCAATTGGGGGAGAAGAGCCTTGGTGAGAGAGGTAAAGAAGAACCCAAAGATCACTGTGGCTGAGCTCCAGAGATGCAGTCGGGAGATGGGTGAAAGTTCTAGAAAGTCAACCATCACTGCAGCCCTCCACCAGTCTGGGTTTTATGGCAGAGTGGCCCGACAGAAGCCTCTTCTCAGTGCAAGACACATGAAAGCTTGCTAAAAAAAATACCTGAAGGACTCCAAGATGATGAGAAATAAGATTTTCTGGTCTGATGAGACAGAGATATAAATTGTTGGCCTTAATTATAAGTGGTATGTGTTGAGAAAACCAGACACTGCACATCACCTGTCCAATACAGTCCCAAAAGTGAAGCATGGTGGTGGCAGAATCATGCTATGGGGGTGTTTTTCAGCTGCAGGGACAGGGAGACTGGTTGCAATCAAAGAAAATATGAATGCGGCCAAGTACAGGGATATCCTGGACAAAAACCTTCTCCAGAGTGCTCAGAACCTCAGACTGGGCCGAAGGTCCGCCTTCCAACAACACAATGACCCTAAGCACACAGCTAAAATACCGAAGTAGTGGCTTCAGAACAACTGAGTGAGTGTTTTTGAATGGCCCAGACAGAGTCCTGACTTAAACCCAATTGAGCATCTCTGCAAAGACCTGAAAATGGCTGTCGACCAACGTTCAGCATCCAACCTGACAGAACTGGAGAGGATCTGCAAGGAGGAATGGCAGATGATCTGCAAATCCAGGTGTGAAAAACTTGTTGCATCATTCCCAAAAAGACTCATGGCTGTATTAGCTCAAAAGGGTGCTTCTACTAAATACTGAGCAAAGGGTCTGAATACTTATGGTTGTGTGGTATTTCAGTTTTTCTTTTTTAATACATCTGCAAAAATGACAACAATTCAGTTTTTTCCTGTCAATATTGGGTGCTGTGTGTACATTAATGTAGAAAAAAATTAACTTAAATGATTTTAGAAAAGGGTTGCAATATAAAATGAGTGAAACATTTAAGGGGGTCTGAATGCTTTCCGTACCCACTGTAAACTTATGAGCACAACTTTACATATATGCAGTCATACGTACCCGTCATATTGGAATGAAAGTGTAGGCTACACCTGACTGACTCACATGTCCATCGAATGCAGAGTTTCCCTAACGGCACGGGAGAATCCACTGCATAGAACACTGACTTTGCTCACATAGCCTTGTGAGCTGTGGACTCTGAGATCACGTCCCGATGGCTACCGCTAAAGCATGCTAACTTTTCCGCAGGAGCGAGTTGACCGTTTGAAGCCATTTCATTCTCCCGGCTGCCACACAGTCCCGCGCACATAGCTTCTCAGCAGACAGGTCGTCATTGGCTGACTGTGGGCTTTTTGGATACTGGGCTTTAAGACATCGTATGAATTGAGTGCTGTTGCGAAAGTTTCTTTGTTTTGTTTTTTTCTTCTCTTTTCTCCCTCCCCCCAACTACTACCTATCTGATGTCAAAATACCTCTGTACAATACTGGTTTCAGTACTTGGTGCAACACTAAAAGCACATCTTGTTTGTTTCATTTAAAATCCATTGTGGTGGTGTTTAGAGCCTAAAAGATTGTGACAATTGTGTTCATGTGCCAATATTTATGGACTTGACTGAAAGCATATGTCAATGCTGCTAGTAACATAAAGATGAAGTTTATAGAGTGAACTTTATGCATAAGCCGAGCTCATTCACGCATGATCAACAGTAGACCTTTGTTGAGCCAAGCCACCTATTTTACATTTAAAAAATCTCACTTTTAACCACCAAACAAACATTTCATCAACCATGTGAATACTGAAATCTTGTCTAGTTCAGAATCAGAATCATCTTTATTTGCCAAGTATGTCCAAAAAAACGCAAGGAATTTGTCTCTGGTAGTTGGAGCCGCTCTGGTACGACAACAGACAGCCAATTAACAGAGAACACTTTTGAGACATAAAGACATTGAGAAAAACAGTCACTGAGCAATAAAGGCTTGCTAGTTATCTGGTAATGCCGGTACAATTTATTTATTTATTTATTTTTTGACAATTGTGCAAAAAGATGCAGAGTCCTCTAGCACTTAGAGCAGTTCGAATGACTAATATAGCAATAGTCCGGTGCAATGACCATTGTGCAAAGGGCGCCGAGACTTCAAGCGAGTCGTGCGATAATCTGGGACAATGTTGATTGTGCAAATGTTGCAGATACTCCTCAATCAGTGTGCAAATGGAGCAGATGCTACTCTGGCATGAGTGGCCAGTATTGGTCAACAACAGATAAGCAAATAGTCCAGCGTGGCGAGACTACTACAGTGAGTGCACGAGTAATATATAATTAGCTCCACAGAAATGTGACAGCAAACAAAAATTGGCAGTATGTTGCAATAGCTTAGCTGTTTAAGAAGTTGATTGCAAGAGGGAAGAAGCTGTTGGAATGTCTACTAGTTCTAGTTTGCATTGATCGGTAGCGGCTACCGTACTCAAATGGGGTGTCCCTAGGGCTCCCCAATTGAAATGTGTTCACTTGGGGCACCATGCCCCAAAATGGAGTTACAAAGTAATACAAAAAACTCACAAAGTACGCCAAAATGATGCCCCAAAATGTTTTGGTCCCTCTCTGAGGGAAGGAGCCGGAAGAGCCAGTGACCGGGATGTGGAGGGTCCGAGAGGGTTTTGCACGCTCTCGTCTTAGTTCTGGCAGCGTGCAAGTCCTCAAGGGTGGGTAGGGGGGGTACCGACAATCCTTTCAGCAGTTTTGATTGTCCGTTGCAGTCGGAGTTTGTCCTTTTTTGTAGCAGCACCAAACCAGACTGTGATGGAAGAACACAGGACTGATTCGATGACCGCTGTGTAGAACTGCCTCAGCAGCTCCTGTGGCAGGCCGTGCTTCCTCAGAAGCCGCAGGAAGTACATCCTCTGCTGGACGGAGTTGATGTTGATCGCCCACTTCAGGTCCTGAGAGACTGTAATTCCCAGGAACTTGAAGGTCTCGACGGTTGACACAAGGCAGCTGGACAGCGCGAGGGGCAGCTGTGGCGCAGGATGCCTCCTGAAGTCCACGATCATCTCTACAGTCTTGAGCGTGTTCAGCTCCAGGTTCTGTCGGCCGCACCACAGCTCCAGCCACTCCGCTTAACTCTGTGAAATCTGAGGGCAGTTGGTGTTAGAGATGATGCAGGAGAAACTATGCAAAAATATATGAATTTGAGAAGGGGGCCAATACTTTTTCACGGCACTGTAGGCTTTACATGGAAAAGAATGACTCGCTGTGGTGACCTTTAATGAGACAAGCCCATGGAATAAGATGATGATACAAGACATAATTAATTTTCTTAAAGAGTCAACGTATATCAAACCGAACCGAAAACTGTCACCATAAAACCGATATACGAACTGAATTGTGGATTTTGTGAACTGTTCCACCCCTAGTTGTGTCAGACCATGTGATTGTGGTTTAAAAGGATTTTTTTTCCCCTCCAAGTTCAGTCTAAAAGGTCATAATAATGATCAGATTATATTATAACCTAATATCTATTAGACTTAACGTAATATCTAACAAATAAAAGCATATTATGCAGCAGTCACATTTGTGCAACCATTTTGAGATTGTATATTGCGTGATATTATGATCAGTACTCTTATTTATTTAACCTTTTATTTATCCGTGTAATGGCAATTGAGAACAAATTCTCGTTTGCAGTGCCGACCTGGCAAAATATTGACAATACAGTGTATAGTACATTTGTAATTACATCTAACACAGTAAATGTGTGATATCAATGGGTTGTATGAATTACTGTTCAATTGATCATGCTTATTACATATTTGTTTAACACTTCCTCCATTTTACTTGTTTTTTTATGCTGGACACTGGATACAGAAGTCTGACAAAGTATTTCACAATGGCTCATATGTTGTTATTGTCCCGAAGGTTGAACTTGTTTTATCTCTTCTTGCAGAACCAGTACAATCTAGCCAGAGCACAGCAGTCCTACAAATCGCTGGTCCAGATTCACGAAAAGAATGGTTAGTACTCCTTTTTTTTTTTGAACCATTTCTGTGGCATTTACGTAACATTTGAGCATCATGAAACTGCTACTGTGCTTCTCTGGAGCCAGTTTGTTCAATAATTACGAATCGATGGTGGTAGATAGCTAAAAGAAGTGTTCCGTGGCCACCTCCATAAGTCACAGCACAGACGGCTGAAAATTCTCTCACCACCTAGTCTGGCACCAAAACAACACGAGGCGAGTCTGTTAGTTGCAATATTAAAACCCACCCAAAAAAAAATTTTCTTTTTTTTCAAGCAATATTAATGTTTACATTCAAAAAGCGGGTACTGAAATACTGTCAGAAATGGACTCTTCATTTTGGTGGCAATAAGAGCATCCCTGCAGGAGGGATGAAGGAGTCCCACGCCACTTTAGCTTTACCAAAGACCCAAAGGGATGGTGCAAGTTCACTTTAATAACCTTGAAGCCGTGGCTGCTGTCACATAACATTCACATCTCTTTGGCAAGTGTGTCACTGACAGTCAAATGTCCTACCCTCAAAACCAGATTTGACCAAAAGTTTTCAGCTCAAAATAAAATTGAGATGCACACAAACATACAAAAATAAACATGTATTCCTGTAACAGTGACACATACTGTACATACAGTATAAATAGTGTTTCTAGGGCAACAATGATGAAGAAATAAAAAAATCAAACAAATGTAAGTGCAACAGCTTAAACTGCATCTCTCTAGATAGCTGCTGCATATTCATGGCTAATACTGGATTAAATAATTTAAAATTGCTTATGGTTATATAATAGAGACAAATTAAACTAACCCTAACATTGACAATTTTATTGTGTGCTTGCTTACTGATAAAGTCCGACTTCAACAGATATATCAGTTAGTTTGTGATTGTATTATTATGACTTTATGTAAATAGGGGTGTAACAATATTCATGATACTGTGATATCGCGAAATTAAAAGTGCTTTGATAGCTCCACTTCCTCATTAAGAGTATAAACGCACCCGATTGGACGCCTAACCCATGTGACCATTTGGGGTAAGTCAAAACAAATACACCGATTGGCTGACTGGCCCATCTGATCAAAAAGCCTGCGTTGGGACGGATCCACAAACAACTCTGTCCCTCCCAAGGCAACAGCGTAGTCGCTATGCCGATTTGAGCATTGCTTCGCAAACCGATTCGGCGAGAGTCGCGTTGTTGTTCGCGCCGGCCTCCGTCCCATCTAACGCTTACCCACGGGCTGGCATCGGCTGCTAGTGGAACTCCACTTCACGAACCCGCATCCCATTGTGGCGGTCACCAGGAAGCCGCATTAGCCAGCCCAACATCACACGGAGAGAGAATAACGATTCCGACTCCCCATTACGACGTATCCATCCACCAATACCTTACAGTAGTCCTAAAAATGAAATAATGAAATAGGTCCAAGCCATACAAATACAGATATCAATGCAAAAACAAATCTGACATAGTTCCCTCTCTTCAAATGAAATGTCCACATTTCAACTAAAAACATGCAACAGAAGGTGATCAGAAAAATACATTTTACAATATCACTAAGCAGAGGGGAAAAAAATAAAGCCTTTAAGAGTGCTCTTGCGTTGATGTCTTCACTTGCATTTTTGGACTCAAGCAAAGAAAGCACTGTTGTTAGTAGGCAGTATCCAATTTCTAATGTTATAAATACATTTAAAAAATGACAGTACAGTAAATACTGTTACATTTCTCAATGGACAGTTTTGTTATTGTGAGCATTTAATATTGCTGCATCAATAATAGTGTTTTGGAGTTGGAGTATATAAATGTAAACATTGGATGGACAGGGATAGAAGTGTAAGGTAATATATGATTTGAAGCTATCTTTTTCACAAAAACCTGTGGGAAAACAGACAAACTGCTAAAACCTATTAAGGACTCGGCAAGACTTAAGAGGGTTTTCGGTTCTCCAGCTTTTGCCTCTTTGCCCCCACTTATCATGTACCGTGAGCCTTCCTGCCAATACCGTGAGCTTTCCCACGATTTCGCAAGAATTATCGTACTGTGAGATTAATACCGAGATAAAACCGAACCGTGAGATACAGATATAGGTACATCCCTCATGTAAAATCATTTTCTTAGTTTTCTTTTTTCTTGCAAAATTAATAGCATTTTTCTCATAATATTCCAACTTTATTATTGCAAACCTCTTCCCTCATATTACAACTTTATTGCTGAAGTATTATGACTATTCTTGTGAAATTATCTCCCTACAGTACAGATTTTTCTCATAAAATTTACATTTTCTAGTAATATGACTTATGACTCATAAAATGAAGACCTCATTTGTAAATATTGTTTCCCTTCTATCACATTTTTATAATGTTGCATTTTCCTCATTAAGTGGTCACTTTTTTTCTCACAATATTACTACTTTATATCTGTAATATTATGACTTTATGCTCATAAAAAAAAAAAAAATCCCCCAGATTATTGTGATTTTATTCTTACAATTTTAGGACTTTTTCTCCTTATAATTTAATTTCTCATAACATTAAGACTTTTATTCCTATAATTACTTTCATTTCCATTATTTGTGGAAGTTGTACTAAAATTTTACTCAATATCCTCAACAGTCCTCACTTCAATGCAGCCATCCAGTTTGTTTACTCTTTGTGACTTTATTTAAACAATTACATTTTGGCTTTAATATTGCAATATTATCCTGTGTATTTGTCAGTTTTTTTTCTTCTAGGTTTTTTTTTTTTTTTTTTAAGCTCTTTGTGACCCCTGTCTCCCTAAAATTGTGATCTAAACATGCTCATGTAATGAATCTGTTGTTGCTTTTTGCCTCCAGGATGGTACACACCCCCAAAGGAGGATGGCTAAAGATTGTTTCCCCGCTTCCTGCTTTAGATGTCCTTGTGACCACCTTTTTTTTTTTTCAACAGTTTTTTTGCGCAAACCGTTTTAAACGTTTTGTGAACTCCAAGCCAAAATTCCTCATCGAGTGACCAACCAACCAGAAACAAGCACATACGCAAATATACCACCCCTCCGCTTTGGACGTCAATCTTGCCGCCACATATTTATCTCCTGATGGAAACGGTCAACTGAATAATACCGCTGACTCACCCATCACTGAGGCTCGTTTTTAATGGGACAGTGCCAATTTGGCTACAGACTTGGTCTTGGACCACCCCACCATGGTGGGGCTCAATAACGTCGCTGTGGACTTTCCACGTATGCAGAGCCAGCTTGCATTTGGATGTCTCTTCAAAGTCTGAAGGCCTCAGGTGAAGAGAACATAGACACCTATATTTTGTCAGCTTGAGCCTGGCGTTGAGAATTCTACAAAAAAAAAAAATGGACCGAACTGGACGGGATCGGCTCACATTGTAATCTAGTCAATTTTAACGCTACAGTGTAAAAATGTACATTTGTATTTCTGTGAAAGGATGTTTATAATATAACCTCCACCCGGCCCCCTGAGACTGTGTACACCAGTGTGGGCTGCAACTATCAACAGCAGCTTCCCTCTTGGAACGAAGAAGTTGCGACACGGATACTCTTGCATAAGGAAACTAAAGTATGCTATATTCTTATGTGAGGCTAATGACTACTGCGTGTTTTTTCTTTCTTTCTAATATTCATTTGTAATCCAGGTGACAGTAGCCTCTTTTACACAGAAAGCCTGCAGAAAATTGCCTGCATCCGAGCCACAGCAGAAGATGACAAAAATCACGTTAAATGCCACCAAGATTTTTGTATGAAATACTTGCCGGACAGGAATTAGACATCAACAGGGCAGGGAAAGTGTGTGCCAGTTGTTACACTTGGCACACACTGTCCCGACATTGCAGAATACCTTACCTTGCGCAGGTGGCATCCCGCTTCTGTCACGGTTCCGATACAACCTCCGAAGGCCGAAGATCGCTTGGTTGACTTCCTTCCCACCTTTCCTTGTCGGTGTCATTTATCCAGAATGGCGACACGGGGAGGGGTAAAAGGGCGGAAATAGGGCGGCTTTTGCAGGCAGTGGAAAAGTGGTCATTGACCCCTCTTGTTTGACGATGCGTCTTTATCACAGCTGTCACTGGCATTCCAGAGGGCTTTGGCTATTCTTTTTTGTCATTCCTTCAACCGGATGAACCTCAATCAGGCTATGCATGGAATCGTCAATTAATTGCCCCGCTTATTTCTCGCAAGCCACGACGCCAATCCTCTATTCGTGGTCTTGAGGTGGTGGGGGGAAAAAAGTGACCTTCCAAGTTGTCCTAGACTTTGAATTTGTTTTCCTCAACTCACAGCAATAGTCTCAACTTCGCACCTCACTACTTTCATCATGGGAACCCCTTGCACATCTGTGATGTCAAGTGATTTCTGTTCTGTGTTCATTCCATTGAAGCACTCCCATCATGGGTTTTCAGTGGTGTTACCCGCGCTGATTTAAAGTAGGGCGTTGTAAAAGGCAGCATAGGGAGCTTCATCGCGAGGTTGTTTTCACACTTGGGTTTGGACCGAGACCGCCACAAACGCGATACGTCCGATCAGGTTGTGTCTTCGGGTGAACCGCACACCGTGTATCCTTTTGGGACCGAACCAGAGTACCGAATTTAAAAGTGTGAGCAAAGCCTTAATTCTGTTATTCCCTTATGAAAAAAATAAAATGCAAAACATTGCCCGCCGGGCCTCGTGTCATCACTTGGTGGACATTTTGTCAAACGGCGTAGACACTTTCCGTGTTCACGTTGGCATTCTGTGGGGGTTGGGTCCGCAAACTCAGGAATACATACCACAAACGTCGCTAAGAATCTTCAAAGTCCTCATCCTGATCATTGCTGTGCATGTTAATATATCCCAACTCCTCAAAGTTACTGAAAGGCCTTGTTGGGTGGAAACTTAACATCTATTTATTGGCAGTGTCAGCATGTAACAGCATTGCTATTTCTCAATGGCGTCAAACTCAATCAAAAGACAAATGTTCATTTCATTCTTGACAGGTATGCTAATGTTTTTCTCGGCTCAATTTCAAAGGCAACATCATTAACAAAGCAACAATTACATCTTGGCTCTTGGCAGTGGTTTCCCAGCGCACTGTGTGGGGAACGAGGTTAGATAAAGTTCTAAGTTCCAATCCTACATAAAACCTTTTACCTTTCTGACGATTGTTTCCCCGAGTCTGATGTGCACTGAAATCACCTCCCACTAAGTCCAACGCTGATCCAAAGTCAGAACTGATGCCCGGTTCCATTCCACTAAACTGCGATAGTCCCCTGGCTTCTTAAGTTATGCACTGGTTAGCATGCTTGGCTTTCAGTTCCGATTTTTGTTTTATTACCCCCATTGCAAGGGTGAATTTGACCTTGTAAAGTAATTTGTAAACTTGCATCAAGTTTATAAATAAAGAATTTTATGAAATATCTCCACGCTTGTTCCTTGTCCATTGAATACTGGCCTACCATTCATTTGTAACAGATGAGCTGTCTGGTTCAACAACTTAAGCAGGGTACACATCGATTACTATTACTTACTACTATTGCTGTGCTACTCGTACTCTGTGTGGCATTTGTCCTATACACTACACCATACATGCAACTATATTGCCAACAATCATGGGTTTCCTCCAATGTGGATATCTGGGTTGGTACCAAAACTGACCTTTGTGAGGCAGCACTGTGCCACAGGGCATCCAGATTGCGGAAAATAATGAAATAAAGAAAGGAGTAGTAGTTTATTAATTGGGTCCTCATTAGCTTTTGCAGAATCCTCCCTCGGTCTGACAAGGATAAAATGTAAAGACAAACATGCATTCAATGTCACACATTCAGTGTGCTCTTTTTCCCTTCTACAACATTCTACACATCAAAATAAGACTCCATAAAACCATCCCATCGATTCATATGTATCCATATACATTTATACATACAAATATTAGTATAATACCACACAGGTGAACCAGATACCTAAAAAAACAACAACAACATTGTAATAGTAATAGGCCAGCCAGCAAGGCCTTCTCTGCTGGACAAAACACTATCAGAAGCACTGACCTACATTGACACAACCTATATTCTAATATCTAATATCTAAATCTAATAAAATTTGTTCCATGAAATTCAATAAGTTATTTATTCCCACCAATGTTTCTCTTGACTGCACCGCTTCCAGCAGTGTTTGTGGGTGGTGTATATATATATATATATATATATATATTTAAATTATTTATTTTCAAATCAGATTTCAGACTCATGTGCTGCCATCCCAATCAAATCTGCCCACGGCCCTCAGAAGTAATCATGCTGACCAATTTAAACTTATACTTTATTATAAATCGGACTGTTTGTTTAACCAATCAGATTTCAAATTCACCTCTGAGGGCCAGCTAGCTGGTCTAAACTAATGTCAGCATTTTTCCGTCTTGGTCAGAACATGCCAAATTTGACTAGCAAAACACGTCTCTCGATCTGCACTCACGTTGGCTTTCTCCTTCCTGTTAGGGTGTTTGTTTCCAGTGACCACTAGACTGCAGTAAAGCACTGCCAACCATATTTCCTTGCTGGCCAAGTACTGAAGTACTGAGGTCTTTGCGTCACCCAATGTTTCATGTAGGCTGCGTTATAAGAAAAGTGGCACTTTTTCTTTTGCTGCAGTTTTTTTTGTTGGTTTGTTTTTACTTTTGTAGTGTGCTTTTATTATGGCTTTGAGGGCCTCTGGGGGGCATCTTGAGTCCATTATTTGTTGCAGGTACACAGTGAAGAAAACTAAAGGCCTCACGGGGCCCAGAGGAAAGAAACAGTCCATCTCTATGATTAAACATGTCCGCATGGAAGCCTCCATGGACACAGTGCCAAGCACGGATTGTATCTGTGTTTGACGCTGGTCACTGGTCCATTTACATTTTTATTTTTACTGCGCTTGTCATCCTTCAGTTAACTTAGAGAGTTATTTTAGACACTCAACATAGTGTGATAATGCCATGTTGAATCTTTAGATAAAATCAGTACTAACCGTACAAATCCACGTTTGGCTGTTTCAACACCAATGCAAGTATTTTTAGAAGTCACTGTGAATAGGTTATATATATATATATATATATATATATATATATATATGTGTATATATATATATATATATATATATGTATATGTGTATATATATATATGTGTATATGTGTTTGTGTGTCTATATAAGTATGTGTGTATGTGTGTGTGTGCGTGTACATATATATATATTATACTGCTGGTGTATAAACCTGTTCACTGCGTGTGTCTGGACTGCCATATTCATTTATATACTCAATTCTTTCAAACAGCCTTTAAAACAATGCAGCATCAGCAGGTGTTTCCTGGTATTAAACCCTTTTTTTTGGTGGCCTGTGTTGTGAGCCTTGTTAGCGTAAATTTCGGAACACAGGCTGTTCTAATGATGTCTGGCTTTGAAGAAGAACAACTCCCACTGCGACTCTGAATGAACCCATATTACAGCAAAGCATGTGGAAGCCCGTAAAACCAGGTGTCCACCCACCCTATAACCACCCTTCCCCCTTTCATCAGACGCTGTCACGACATAGCTGTAATGATCCGCAACAGTTCACATGTAATTTATCATGACTTTCCATCATCAAAGCTTAAATATAGACAATAGCTTATTGTGTTGAAATATAAAGAGTAAAGGGTGAATCTTGTCTCTTCTCATTCCCCGTAACCAGATAGCATAACAGCTTTGTCATCTGTCTTGTGTAATTGCCGTCACACCGTCCTTGGATTGGACATCTCAATGCTATCAATCACACAAGGACGTAAAAATGAAAAGAGCCCTGACAAAAGGCAATGAATTGCAAGTGAATTGGTAAGACGAAACAATGTTTGCGTCAAAAGAAAAGATTGAAAGCCAGCAGTCGTAGAGCATTACTGTAATGCAGAAGAGAAGCACCTTGCCAAACATAAGAATATTCTCTTATGTTAACAACAACAGACTAGCCAACCTTCAAAACAAATTCAAGGCAAGATGCAGATGATTATATTATTTTAGTTTTTCATTAGTATTTCTGCCTCCAACAAATAAACAAAAACCACAGCCTCATGAGGGAGTTTTCACCCAACGAGCTTTGTTGATGGACATTGACCTCTGAACGACTGCTGTTTTGCATTGTAACGGAATGATACCATTCGTGGATTGGAGCATAAATAGTTGAGGTTTTTCCACGCCAACTCAGGCTAGTTCTGTCCTAACTAAACCTTGTTGCATGAACTGATTAAGCCTACTCAGATAAGAGGCAAAGTGTCTTCTAAGACAACCAGAAAAGTCCAGTTGCGATTGATTCAATGCCCTGACAATGAAATAACATGGATGAATGAGAATATTCACAGGCATGTTCCACATCATTATGTTTCTGGCTGTTGTTGGTATTGTAGTGGTTCACATAGCTGAATGTCATACAACTTATTCTTGTTTTTTTGTTAATGATTTGCCTTTCACCCTATCTCATACAATTCACTAATGGTAGAAAGGTGCCCATTAGATTTATAGATGTTAGTATAGCAGTTCACTAGGATAGCAGCTTTCCTGCAACCCTGAACACGATAATCAGTTTAGAAAGTGGCTTCCTGGATACTTTACTTTTGGAGATTTTGTTCACCTTGTGTGTCCTTGCCAGGCTGAAAGGAAGCCAGCATGTCGTTCTGCTCTCCTGCACAGACGACGTTTACATCACACCGAGGCTAAATGGATTTCCATTAGCGGGGATGTGACTTATTCCAGATGCTTACTCGATGTTGTGTGGGCACCGTAGCGGAAAGTTCCCCCACTAGACTGAACAATAAAAAGCAAATATGACTGTTCAGAGGGAAGGTTGTGTGCATACGCTGACAGCTGAAAGAATTGCACAAAATAAGACTGATTGCTAACCACCCCAGCGATAAGGCAATAAACAGCAGCTGGACCATTGAAATGCATGCAGTTAGCTGCGGTAGCAACTTCTGTTTACGTGGAGGAGCACAGGTCATTACGGATACACCTCATCAGGCGGCTAAACCCACACTTTTGGATCAATAAAGAGATGCATGGATCCGGGTGAAACGGACCATCCGTCTTTCTCCACCACCCTTACTGCGCTTCTCACTGCACACTTATCCCCCACCTGCAAAGCCACCATCCCAAAAGAAACATTTGTCATTTCTCTCATTAGGCATTAGATGGTATCTTTATGCCGAATAATGAGCCAAAGATAATTAGAAATAGAAGGGAGAATCCATTCATCTTTAGAAGGTTCGAGAAAAATAGGGAGAATGTACCACTAATAAGACACTCAACCGAAAAAAGCTTTTCGTTGCTGAACTTGTGAGGTATGACATTGGACGTAAAGAGATGTAAATTCCCCCCAAAACATTGGTCAAATTCCGGGTGAAAGATACCGCAATACAATCAATGGTCTACTCGTATATATGTCAAAGATGACAGACTTCCCGGATCTTGGGTAATAGACCCCCTACTTCTTAATCTCCCGCCTTATTTTTCAGGAGCAGCAGGTGGTGGTGGTGGGAGTGAGAAGCAAGAACGGCAGTGACAGATGAACACATGAGGTCATTCGCTGAGCTGACTGATTGGATTCATAACGCAGAAGAGACTCGGTGGGGTTGCATTAACCTAATGAGGTTTTTTTTTTGAAAGTCTGGCACGAAAACACAATGAATCACCATTTATAGGAGTTCTTACGAGAAGCACAAGGTGAACACCTCCCCCTCAATACCATTGGCAGTAATGAATGTGCCCTCTTGCTTTCATTAAATAATAGGGGGAGTGCTTGTGTAATCCCTGCTGCCAATGACAAACTGTATTAGTCCAACAATTTCATTTAAAAAACAAAAAAAAACACCATGCCAGTATTTATGTGATTGTTGAATGTTTTTCCTTGACCGCTGCTGTATGCCACTCAACTGAATTTTGTGGGCATTGGCAAAAGGAGCAACCACACTCCCACTGAGAAACCACAATCAGGAGAGAATAATTTGTACAATCAAATAATTTATCAAATTAAAATAAAGTAAATAGTTAGTGCTTATGAAAGTTTTAAATAATGTGATTTTTCCAAAAACATTTTCAAACAAATGGTAGGGGGAAAAAAAATAATGTTATTTTAAAAAAGTAAAATATGTTTAAATATACGTAAAAATGTGTTTAAGAAAAAATGGGACAAAATAACAAGTCTATTTTCAAAATATGTATGAAAATCCAAATGTTCAAGAAAATCTAAAGATGAAAAAACATTTAAAAGCAAATGTTTAAATAAATAATCAAAACCAAAACAAATGGTTGAGGAAAAATGAAATATTGAAACACCACTTGTATTTAAAAAAGTAAAAAAGGTAAAACCAATTTTTGTTGATGTAAACATTTTTTTGAATGAAAATTCAAAATAAGTAATTATTTTTTTTTGCAACAAAGCACTGGTGTCGGGCAGAATCCCCATATCCTCAAAACCATCACTTTTCAAGAAAACAACAAAACGGCATGTTTATTGAGGCATTAACGTTGCATCATCAAAGAGAGCAAGTGGTTTTCAGCACTTTAGATTGGTCAATCATTTGTCAAAATAACACAACCACGTGGGGACTCACCAATGGTGTAGATTTGTGAAAAAAAATTGAAATTTACCAAATTTGGACATACGAGGTCTCAGCCCAGTGGCAGCGATGTGTAAAAACAAATGTTTAAGAAACATCCATGCATCCATTTTCAACAGCGCTTCTCCTGGTTAGGGTCACGGGGCGCTGGAGCCTCTCCCATCTGACTTCTGGTGAAAGGCGGACTACACCCTGAACTGGTCGCCAGTCAGTCGCATGGAACATATAGATAGACACGCATTCGCACTCACATTAACACCGTCACTGAGTGGGAACTGAACCCACGCTGCCCGCACCAGTCAGACGAGTGTACCACTACACCATCAGTGACTGTTTAAGAAACATAAAATTGATAAACCTAAAACAATAAAATGAATAAAAACAAAAGCCAAAAGAAAGAAAATCATAAAAATGTGAAATAAAAATGTGGATACAATATTAATTTAACAAACATGCAAATCCCCTCCTTGAGCCGTCACCTTGTCGTGGTGGAGGGGTTTGTGTGTCCCAGTGATCCTAGGAGCTAAGTTGTCTGGGGCTTTATGCCCCTGGCAGGGTCACCCATGACAAACAGGTCCTAGGTGAGGGACCAGACAAAGCACGGCTCAAAGACCCCTAATGATGACGACAAACAATGGACTTCGTTTTCCCTTGCCCGGACGCGGGCCACCGGGGCCCCCCGCTGGAGCCAGGCCTGGTGGTGGGGCTCGAAGGCGAGCGCCTGGTGGCCGGGCCTGCACCCATGGGGTCCGGCCGGGCACAGCCCGAAAGGGTAACGTGGGTCCCCCTTCCCATGGGCTCACCACCTGTGGGAGGGGCCATAGGGGTCGGGTGCAGTGTGAGCCGGGCGGTGGCCGAAGGCGGGGACCTTGGCGATCCGATCCTCGGCTACAGAAGCTGGCTCTAGGGACGTGGAATGTCACCTCTCTGGCAGGGAAGGAGCCCGAGTTGGTGTGTGAGGTCGAGAAGTTCCGACTCGATATAGTCGGACTCGCCTCCACGCACACCTGGGGCTCTGGTACCAGTCCTCTCGAGAGGGGTTGGACTCTCTTCCACTCTGGAGTTGCCCATGGTGAGAGGCGCCGAGCAGGTGTGGGTATACTTATTGCCCCCCGGCTCGGCGCCTGTACGTTGGGGTTCACCCCGGTGGACGAGAGGGTAGCCTCCCTCCGCCTTCGGGTGGGGGGACGGGTCCTGACTGTTGTTTGTGCCTATGCACCAAACAGCAGTTCAGAGTACCCACCCTTTTTGGAGTCCTTGGAGGGGGTGCTGGAGAGCGCTCCCGCTGGGGACTCCATTGTTCTGTTGGGGGACTTCAATGCTCACGTGGGCAATGACAGTGAGACCTGGAAGGGCGCGATTGGGAGGAACGGCCCCCCCGATCAGAACCCGAGCGGTGTTCTGTTATTGGACTTCTGTGCTCGTCACGGATTGTCCATAACGAACACCATGTTCAAGCATAAGGGTGTCCACACGTGCACTTGGCACCAGGACACCCTAGGTCGCAGTTCGATGATCGACTTTGTGGTCGTGTCATCGGACTTGCGGCCGCATGTCTTGGACACTCGGGTGAAGAGAGGGGCGGAGCTGTCAACTGATCACCACCTGGTGGTGAGTTGGCTCCGATGGTGGGGGAAGATGCCGGTCCGACGTGGCAGGCCCAAACGTATTGTGAGGGTCTGCTGGGAACGTCTGGCAGAATCCCCTGTCAGAAGGAGTTTCAACTCCCACCTCCGACAGAACTTTGCTCATGTTACGGGGGAGGCGGGGGACATCGAGTCCGAGTGGACCATGTTCCGCGCCTCCATTGCTGAGGCGGCCGACCGGAGCTGTGGCCGTAAGGTGGTCGGTGCCTGTCGTGGCGGCAATCCGCGAACCCGTTGGTGGACACCAACGGTGAGGGATGCCGTCAAGCTGAAGAAGGAGTCCTATCGGGCCTTTTTGGCCTGTGGGACTCCTGAGGCAGCTGATGGGTACCGGCTGGCCAAGCGGAATGCAGCTCTGGTGGTCGCTGAAGCAAAAACCCGGGCATGGGAGGAGTTCGGTGAGGCCATGGAGAAAGACTTCCGGACGGCTTCGAGGAAATTCTGGTCCACCATCCGACGTCTCAGGAGAGGAAAGCAGTGCACCACCAACACTGTGTATAGTGGGGATGGGGCGCTGCTGACCTCGACTCGGGACGTTGTGAGTCGGTGGGGAGAATACTTCGAAGACCTCCTCAATTCCACCGACACGCCTTCCCATGGGGAAGCAGAGTGTGGGTTCTCTGAGGCGGGCTCTCCTATCTCTGGGTTTGAGGTCACCGAGGTAGTTAAAAAGCTCCTCGGTGGCAGGGCCCCGGGGGTGGATGAGATTCGCCCGGAGTTCCTAAAGGCTCTGGATGTTGTGGGGCTGTCCTGGTTGACACGCCTCTGCAACATCGCGTGGACATCGGGGACAGTGCCTCTGGATTGGCAGACTGGGGTGGTGGTTCCCCTTTTTAAGAAGGGGGACCGGAGGGTGTGTTCCAACTACAGGGGGATCACACTGCTCAGCCTCCCTGGTAAGGTCTATTCAGGGGTGCTGGAGAGGAGGGTCCGTCGGGAAGTCGAATCTCAGATTCAGGAGGAGCAGTGTGGTTTTCGTCCTGGCCGTGGAACAGTGGACCAGCTCTACACCCTCGGCAGGGTCCTCGAGGGTGCATGGGAGTTCGCCCAACCAGTCTACATGTGTTTTGTGGACTTGGAGAAGGCGTTCGACCGTGTCCCTCGGGGAGTCCTGTGGAGAGTGCTTCGGGAGTATGGGGTACCGAACCCCCTGATACGGGCTGTTCGGTCCCTGTACGACCGGAGTCAGAGTTTGGTCCGCATATCCGGCAGTAAGTCGAACTCGTTCCCGGTGAGGGTTGGACTCCACCAAGGCTGCCCTTTGTCGCCGATTCTGTTCATAACCTTTATGGACAGAATTTCTAGGCGCAGCCGAGGCGTAGAGGGGGTCCGGTTTGGTGGCCTCAGTATTGCATCTCTGCTTTTTGCAGATGATGTGGTTCTGTTGGCTTCATCAAGCCGTGACCTCCAACTCTCATTGGAGCAGTTCGCAGCCGAGTGTGAAGCCGCTGGGATGAGAATCAGCACCTCCAAATCTGAGACCATGGTCCTCAGTCGGGAAAGGGTGGCATGCCATCTCCAGGTCGGGGATGAGATCCTGCCCCAAGTGGAGGAATTCAAGTATCTTGGGGTCTTGTTCACGAGTGAGGGAAGAATGGAACGGGAGATCGACAGGCGGATCGGTGCAGCGTCTGCAGTGATGCGGACTTTGTATCGGTCCGTTGTGGTAAAGAAAGAGCTAAGCCGAAAGGCGAAGCTCTCAATTTACCGGTCGATCTTCGTTCCTACCCTCACCTATGGTCATGAGCTGTGGGTCGTGACCGAAAGAACAAGATCCCGGATACAAGCGGCCGAAATGAGTTTCCTCCGCAGGGTGTCCGGGCTCTCCCTTAGAGATAGGGTGAGAAGCTCGGTCATCCGGGAGGATCTCAGAGTAGAGTCGCTACTCCTCCGCATTGAGAGGAGCCAGATGAGGTGGCTGGGGCATCTGATTCGGATGCCTCCCGGACGCCTCCCTGGTGAGGTGTTCCGGGCATGTCCCACCGGGAGGAGACCCCGGGGACGACCCAGGACGCGCTGGAGAGACTACATCCTTCGGCTGGCCTGGGAACGCCTCGGGATCCCCCCGGAAGAGCTGGATGAAGTGGCTGGGGAGAGGGTAGTCTGGGCGTCCCTGCTGAAGCTACTGCCCCCGCGACCCGACCCGGATAAGCGGTAGAGAATGGATGGATGGATGGAACATGCAAATACTATTTGTTTTTTAAATTGTAAAAACAAATGACGTCATCAGCAAGTCAGAGGTTGAGCTACGCTGCATTTGTTTACAGAATAGACATATTGGCTAGAGTCTGAAGCAGTTACACTTCCTGTCCGTTACCCAATATGTTCCATTTGATACGCCTCTGTACCGTACTGAAAAATACAAATACAAAATGATGTGCCGTTGCACCCCTATTGGGACCTATGGAGTACATTAGTGTCGATTGCACTTTGAGGGACTGTTATTAGCTCCTACTACATCCCAGTGTCTCCTCACACACGGCAAAAACATACTGCCCTTGAAAGAGGTAATTGCATCCAGGAAGGTTTTATGTCATCCAGATGTGCCTAAAGATACAGAGGATGTTTCAATCACGTTAGCAAAAAGACAGCTTCCAGGTTGTAGGGGGGCGAAAAAAGCAACATGTCGGGAATCAATTACTTCCCCGTTGAGCTTTCGTCATTGTCAGGCTGGCCGCGGGCCAAGAGGACCCTTGAAGAGCGATAAGACCGCACAGCCTCACCAGTCGGATAAGCATCTTATCGGCCTGTCGTCTGCCTCTTGACCTCTTGTAGAACACAGCATTGGACTACTCCCTGCAGACCAAATACATCTGCCTTATTAATTGTTAAGATGAAAAGTGGGGGAACCACATCTGGGGTACATATTATTTTTGGGGGAAGTCCAATGACATGGTGGCATTAAGATGTCTATTTTGCGCTATTTTGCAGTGAAGTAAAGATTTGTTCTGTGGCTGGTTTTCCGAAGTCTCATCAATCTACCGGTGCATTCACATCTCAAGGTGGCTCGGCTTTCACTGGCCGGAGCAGTCGATCGGCAACAGCAACTCGGGACAGGAGCAATTCCATTAAGTGGCTCACGCAAAGAGAGAGGGAGCTTATCGGAGGTCATCTATCCTCAATTGTTATGAGGTTATTGGAAGTGTAAAAGGAGGGCTGCGCTAACACATCAGCACTTTCTTTTCTGCCGTCTCGGTACTCGACAGACACTTCCACCACCCCTCGCTGAAGCAAAATACAGCTCTCACTCAGCTGTTGCAGCTTACCACTTACTGTACTGTATTGGGTTTGCTTGTCTATCACGAGTAGACCCACAAAAAAAGTAAGTCTCAAGAAGCCAAACCAGAAAAGAGACAGGCCTGACATCGTGATTTGAAGCAGTTGTTTTTACATTTCTTGGGGTCCTTAAAAAAAATGAACGGAGTCAGTGAGACGCCTTTAAAATATCCACACTCTGGCTCTTATTCTCACTTATACTGTACATCCTCTCTCTTTAGCAACGCGCTTCTTCCTTAACTACTAAGCTATCTTTTTCTTGTTTAAGAAATGTGATCAAGTACAACATACTGTTTATACAGCATCAAACGCCTATACTGGCTCTAGATACACCATCGGTGAATGTGCGGCGGTGCAATTCTTATATTCGTGCGATGGTCCAGTCCAATAGGGTTCAACTGCATTGCGCAGTCTACAGCAGGCGTAACCTAAAAGTAAGTTCAGAACGGTTGGCAAAGGGGGGTTCACTGCTATGTTATCATTTGCTCAAATGAGAGTGGCCCGTGTATGGCATCATTCTTTCGACTTGCAGCGGTCATCAGGAATTATTTCAAGAAAACAGAGTAACTGTCATCTTACCGTTTTTAGCTGACTAGGACGTGTACAAGTGATCTTCTTTTGTTGTTGTTGTAATGTCTTTATCAGAAAGCCCAGCGAAAAAGGGGCATGGTTTATTCTTGTTATGCCCGTTGTGGACATTTTATTTATTTGTAAGGCATATTGATAGTAGAGCGAAAATGGAAATGCTACATCTGCCACATTAACTTCCCATTCCTGTGTTTATGGGAAGTAGCGCTAAGTTAGCCTTACTGTTTTGCTCAACCTAACCTCATAGTTTTGATTTCACGTAACAGAGCTTTTGTAAGTCCGTAGCGGGGGAAAGCTTCATAAGATGCTAATTGCAGAATACTTCAGACAATAGACTAGTTTTAACACAACACACCCTGAGGGAGCAGATGCAGACAGAAGGTTTGATGGATGGTGTCAACCCCCTCACATTATTTAATATATCCTGTATTTAATGACCTCCTCTCGCCGATTCATATCATTAACTCTGGAAATGACTCAAGCATACGTACATCGTGTTGCCAATATGAAATAAAAAAATGACACAAAGCACACCATGTCGTCCAACCATAAAGATAATAAAAGCAGTTGTAAATGTGGAGGAAGCAATTCATACACTATACTGTGTGTATGTGGCCCATGGACACATGCAAAAACATAAATCCTCCCACAGAGTCGCTGCACAGAGCAATCATGTAAGTGCCACTTATCAGAAACTTGCTGCTAGCTGGTGTTTATCTGTGCATCCAACAAAAGACGATGCAGCTCAGCTTACCTTTTGGCACGTTTATACCATATGATGTTGTGCTGCGGATGGGGTGGGGGTCTGGCTATGTAGTAACCGTGTACTCAAGAGGTGATTAAAACTTTGTTTGTGTAATCCTCCCTTCACTTGCAGAATTACCACATTAATTGAATGCTCTGGTTTTACCCGCGCGAGTTGGGGAAGTGAGAAATGACTTCCTCTCTGTCTTTTTGTGTGTACCGTGTCCTCCTTCTGTCGGCCTGGCCTCTCTATTAGTCACGCACACACACACACAAACACATACACAAACACACACACACTCAGAGAGGCAAGGCGATCCACTCTAATTACCCGACGCTCCCTCCCCGCAACTTGTGTTAATGGCTGCTTCCGGCTTAAGTAGGCTATCTATATGCAAAGTCTCCTCTGATGAGTTTCTTCATTATTTATTCTTAATATATGACTGTAGCACCACTGAGGAGGAGAAGAAGAAGAGGAGTGTTGGCTTTACACAATGCGGTCAAGTGGGAATGTCACACGCCAGACAGTTCGAACAAAGGGAGAGTAAACGATAGCTTTTTGCTGTTTCGTTGTTCTGGGTGAAAGGCACCAACAAGGAATAGGGTGGGGGATGAAGTGTGCAATCTTCTGTCTTCGGAGGTAGTATCAGGGGCCTAACCGATGCTGGACTGCACCTGTGTGTAAAGGAATACCATAATGCCATGAGAGAATTGTGAAGTTTAGAGCCTTCAGTGAACCCAGCGTACATGCATGTTTTTAGAATGTGGGAGGAAGCACACAGTACACAGGCATGGTGAGTACATATACATTCTACACAGGAATCATTTCATTCAATACTTCCCCAAAACCTCTGATTCTGCAGAAACTAGAAAGCCTCTCACCTTGAGGTGGCCCTCTGAGGCCTACCCCCCCATTTCCAGTGAAACTAGAGCCGGAATGTGGTTAAAGCCCCCTCCGCCGACCTTGATCGAAGGCTGAACTCGATCCACTGGTCCTGCACTGTCGAGCCATTAATTTTTCGGTCGACTTGGACAATCCTTCCATCCATTTTCTGTTGACCTAGTCCTTATTAGAGTCATGGATGAGCTGGAACCTATCCCAGCTGATTTTGGACAAGAGGTGAAGTGCACCCTGGACTGTCGCAGAAAGTCGGACCCCATCCATCAATTTTCTTTAGCTCTTGTCTTCATTAGCGTCGTTTGTCCTAACCAAGCTTACTTTGGGTGAGAGGCAGGCTGCACCCTGGACTGGTCGTGCGTCAATCACAGAGACTTGAATATGAAATGTAGATCACACATAGGAATTCTCAAGCATGGTTTTCCACAGGTAGTGCCTCGATGTGGATTTTTATTGGCAGGTCGCATATGGAATGCCAGGTCAACCTCCTGTTCATTGAAAAACACGCTAAAACCTGAATAATGGCGGCGATTGGTCGGATCTTGTTCCATTACACTCCTAATGCTTCCTCTATCCATTAAGTGTATTTGATTTCCCACTGAGGGGGCAGGAGGGCCGCTCCTGCAAGCATCACTTCCACAGATGCCCCCAACATTATACAATTATGCCTGCAGACAGTGTCAGACCTCATTTCTGAGAGAGGCTCAAGTGGCAGCCTCTCGGAGAGTAATATTCTTTCACATTCGTCCGGTCTGCTCTGATAGAAGGATTATACAGCAGTGGATGACAAAATGGCCATGGCAGCAGATTACAAGGCGTCGGTCTCCGGGAATTCATCTTGAAATTTGAGGTCAAAGGGGTAAACGTTTATGGGATAAAGGGATGCTTTAGCGTTTTTGCATACTGGCAAGAAGAGTGAATGGATGCACTGCATACTAAATGAGAGACGATATAACCTAGAGAAGTCATTAGCGCCTTCAAATTGGTTGCCTTTCAAAACAAAACATCCACTTGAGATAGATTATAATCATTTGATCCAGAGTCCAAACTGTTCCGATTATAAAACCTTTATTAGCTGTACAGGCAATGTTAAAAGTTAGCATATAATGGAAATTTCACTTTTTAAATGCTCGCACAGTGTTCCCCCGCATCTTCGTGATTTGCCGATCGCTGTTTTTGTGCTTAGGCAAAAGCCTTGTCTTGATATCAAAGTATTGCTTTGTCGTCATCTCGGTGCCAACGAACTATGTCAGTGTGGGGAGGAGCTTAATTTATACAGCCAATAGCCCTGTCTAATAGAAAAATGGTGTTGGATTACTCGATGATTTTTGTTACACGTAGTAGGGCTCGGTTACACCGCATACAAATAGTTGGATCCCTGATGAAGTGCTGCCTCCACGAGTGAAAATGCAATCAATTCTTTTAATGTCTACAAGGCCTCGTGTAACATTCACTTTTTGAGGCTCGGGGCTCAACAATTCGCCACCCCCAGTCATCATTGTAACGAAAGCAGGTAGTTGGCATTGGCTCTTCAGTGGAGGAGGGCGGGGTGAGCAGTGGGTCATTTGCATGAGGGAGGGTTGCTGCTCAAAACAGGCTAATTTCAGCAAGGCAAAAAAAAGGTGAAAGGTTTGATGTAATTCTTGATCCTTGGGCTATTCTGTTGACAAAAATACATTTCCTTTATATAATGATTTTTTTCCCACAAATATAAGCAGAAATTATTAAGTTAATAATGAGATGTAAAAAAAAAACAAAAAAAACACTAATGACGAATGAGGAGTGATAAACACCACGCATGTTTTTTCTCTCACTCAAAGTCAGATGGGATTGGCTCCAGCTCACCCACGATTGATGGATTCAAACTTGAGGGTAGAACTGTACTGTACTGTCCTAGCCATGCATCAGACGCTGCTCCTACAAGGTAGCATAGCATTCAATTAGCTATATTTCAGGTGTCGCTTCTCATTAGCAAGACCTTTGCCAAAGCGCGACAACCTGGGCAAGAAAAGTGACAGATAAACAGGCGATGACAGGTGACGAGAGAAAGAGATAACTGATGCAAAAGAGGGGAAAGCACGATGCTGTGATCTTAATGTAGAAAGGTGAGCGGGCAGTACACATTTAGATGGATCATTTGTCACTAAACTATAGCCGAGAGCAGTTATTTTCAACCAGTGTGCATATTAGTGTGCCGTGGGAAATTATCAAATTTTAAGTAACTGCTGAAAAAATGATTTATTTACAAGAAATAATGTATCTTTGTTCATCTATTTATGCCAGTGAGGCATCGTGACAGACAAATGGATGGTCTTCTATTAGATGGAAGTAGTTAATGTCTCCACTTTTTGTGACATTTTCGTTTGTGGGTGTGCCGTGAGATTCTTCAGTTGTAAAATATGTGCCTTGGCTCCACAAAGGCTGGAAATCACTGATTTAGAGTGATCTGTCTGCAATTCCCACGATGCCCTTAAGACGCCTTATAAGGTTGTCTCACACAGCCGAGCTGGGGCTGTAACATTCACGTCGGTGGCATTTGTGTCTACTTTGTCAAATGCAAGCAGACATATTTTACAGCGTGACCTTCACTACAGCCACCCCACCTTCTTCTTCCCTCACTTTTTTTTTTTTTTTTTTTTACCTCTTCTCCACCTCTATCTGCATTACCACTTTCTCAATTTTCCCCTTCCTATTAATTCCGGTCGCCGATAACGATGCTGCTAAATAACGAAATTACACGAATGTATTTGTAATAAAATACAACATTATAATTAATATAACCAAATATAACCATTGAACTAACAAATCAAATAAAATGTTTTTTTCCCTCCTCTGCAACTCAATTTGGAAATAACACCAAAACAACTAACTAACTGAAAAAAAGTACACCACCACCATATCTAAACTTAAACCAGAAGAAACAAAAACTAACCAAGCAACCAAAAAACAGCTAACCAACTAACCAACCAAAACCAAGTAAAACCTAAAGTGAACTAACTCCCCAACAAACACACTGAAAATGAAACAAAATGAACTAACAAATCCAAAAGCAAACTAACAAAAGAACTCCAATTTGTAAACAAAAAACAAAACCTAACATACCAAGTCATAACGAACAAAACAAAAACTAACTGAGCAACCCCCCAAAAATTAACCAACCATAAAACGAAAACTAACCCACTAAAATACTAACTTACCAAACAACTAACCGCCCCCCAAAAAACACTAAGCAACTCACCAATAAAAAAACATACTAATCTATCCCAAACGGACTGCACAAACTCACCAATTATTAACCAACAAACGAATAACCAAAAAGTAACTAACCAACCCCCGCAAAATAACCAATACCCCCAAAAATCCTAAATACCAACCAAAAAAAACTAAACAACTTGCCAAATAACAAACCATGAAACAAAAAAAAACAATTGACCAACCATCCAAAAAGAAAACAAAAAAAAGAACCAAAACAATACCCCCACTAACTAACCCGATATTCCAACGAATAAACATGTCTACATAATGTCTCACCTCTCACAATTGACACTGGCTGGAGGTAAATAAAAAAGCCAATCCAAACTATTGTCCAGAGAGCTTTAAAGCTTTTCTTCACCCTGGGCAAGGTGATGAGCTGCCAGGTGGTAGAAAGTGCAAACATGTCAGAATGGGAACCATCATGATTGCCTCTCAAAGATGCACATGGGGCTGCAAAGCTACCTAATACAATAGATTCTCCCTGCATATGCGACGAAATGTGAGTATATATTGTGACATGTACTTCTTGCACAGTGTTCCCAATATTCAAACCCCAAATGTGAAGAGCATAAAACAGGTTAAGGAAGACAGTTACATAGTATACATTTATTTATTTAAAGTGCTTTTATATCCCAGTTCTGACCTGCTATCATTAACACTGAGTGAAGGCATTACACTACAGAAAGGCCTGACATCACCCTGGTCGTAATGTAATTTCACTTATGGATTCCATCAGTGTGCAACTCCAGTTGCTTACACACACATACTGTACATACATACATACATACAGTACACACACACACACACACATGGACACAGACACACACACACACACATTTTGTCAGTGTCAGCACAATACACTTATAATCCATTAGGATCTACTGCGGAGTGGGCTCATGTTCCTCGCGGCAAAGTAAATCTCAGAGTGAATGTTAAGCATGCGACACGGCCATCCATTTGCCTTGAGACATGGCGGCCAAGTGGGACTTCAGCACTCAGAAATCCTGGAAAATGCAATGTCAACAAAGAGCTAAAAAAAAATCCTGGATGTGCACCTTTATCCAGAGCTTCAGCTTTTGAAAATATGCGGCACAGCCATGAATTTCCTTTACGTTGTGATGGCTGTTAGGTAAGCATGTAAGAAATTTATGTCCCTGTTAAAGTAAAAAATAATTTGTATAGTTTTCTAAATCTGAGTGTTGTTAGCAACCCTGCCAAACCCAAATGATTAAAAAACACACACCAAGTATATAAAATGAAAATTCAAAATCATGAAAAGTGAAATCATGAAAACATTGTCTCTGCTCTCAAATGCTGTGGGCATGTCCGCTCAATGCTTGAAACCATGCCCTGCTGCAAATAGATGCTACTTTACTTCATCAAGCAACTTTCTTATGTCCACACATCCCTAAATGTTTGAGGCACAAAAATATAACCACTTAAAGCATTCAGTGGCTGGATTAGACACCAGTGGGTTGTCGCGGGGCAAGAGGCGCTAGTCACCAGCTAGCTGGCATGCTAACAGGCTTCCGGACACCTCTTACCAGTCTGCCGCCTGTCACCTCTTCACCTCGGGATTGAAATAACAACACTGAGCTGTTTTGTAATTTATGGCATCAATGGAAGACGCCCAAGTGGAGCACTGAGCACCGTTTTACCCAAGTCCAAAAAAATCAGGAAAACTGAAATGGTTAAAAAAAAAACACTATAGCTCCACAATTTGGTACTACAGAGTTCTCAGTCTTTGCACGTTTTCGGCAATTATCTTCAAACATGAATAATGTGTTTTTAGAAACATATCTATGATTTTACTTTAAAGGGTCTTGAGGGAAAATGCTGAAAAATGCAAGGACAACAAAAGCGTGTGCACCTTTACCAGGATCTGCACTCAAATTTTCAGCAATCTTCCACTTTTGTGAAAATTTGCCTTCTGTTTTCCTGCCAACACAAAAAAAAAACATAATTGAAAAATGGCATTGGTGGAGGTAACATCACTATTCCTTTGAATTCACATGGTTTTATTGCGCCCCCCCAACCCCCGCCCTGTACCCTCCAAGCGACTGACATCATAAATGCGCGTGTGTGTGTGCGCGCGCACGTTTTTGTTTTTTTTTACAAAATTTATTCCAACAGAAGGAGCATCCTCAATAAGGGCTGCTCACAGAAGAACACAATACACTATGACCAGATGGCATTGTCACATACAGTATCATCAAAGTGAGGTAGAGTGTTTTGAGTTTATTACACTGGTTAACTTCTGTTGACACTTGTGTGACGTGTAGGAATATTGAAAAATAAGGTGCTAATGACCTATGCATTCCACCATCATTCTCATACAAAAGAGTCCAATTTCCCACATAAGCTTCCCATTGCAAGTTTTTGTACATTTACTATCCATTTTCTGTCCCTTTTACAACCCCAGTTGTGCCGTTTGGCCCATTTACAACCTCTGCTCATCCCACAATTGCACCAATTTACGGCTGTGTGATCTTTACATACAGTAACGACACACTCGCGCCACAACTTAACAGCGTCGTGCGAGCCTGAGTGGTAGTTAGTGTGCGTTTTATTTTTGTGAATCTTTCCTCTCGGTGTCATACAGAAGCATCGGTGTATAAGGAGGGAATGGGTCTCGAAAGGCTTCCGTCTGGTCTGCTTACCCCTCATTTTCTGGGGTAATTACACCTGAAATTGGGGAAGCCGAGAGCAGCTCTGCTCAATTTGTCTGCATGCCCCTCATGTCAACACACACACATACTGTATAGTATATAAATGTAAATAAACCACTCTTCCTTAGGTTTTCCTCTTCCCCCGCCTATCTTTTCCCATTTCTCTTTCTGCCTAGCTCTGTATCCATTAGGTGTGACATTCTATTCGCACTTTTAATCACCTCCCTCTTGTTTTGGAATTCCCGAGGACAAATAACTGTGATGCTGGTAAAAAGCCACACATCATCTGATAATAAGCGCAAGCAGGTGCAGTAACGCAATCTATGGTCATGAGGTTCACGGTGGCAACCCCATCTGTAAATAAAGATAGAAATGTCAGGCTTGTTCACACTTAATGAATAGTCCCTTCCAAAAGTACTGGTTGCTGTAGACGGAAAACCTTTGGGTATGACATCAATATGAGTATGAGATCAACATTTCATCTTACATTTTCTGGTATTTACACCTTCACCTTTTGTTTGTAGTGGTACCCACCCAGTTTTCATGTGAGCAAAAGTATTGGACGTGTAACTGACAGATGTGTTATGCTGCCCAAGTGCGTCTTATAACCTTGGTGTTCTGATAGATTCCGACCTTACTTTCAGTTGTTGTTTTTAAATGCTTTTAATCATGTAAAGCACATTGCGTTAGCTTGTGTATGAAATGCGTTATATAAATAAATTGCTTTGGTTTGCTTTATTTTCCTCCCTATGTTTGTCACTAGCAACAACAGGGACCATTTTTCGGCATTGAAGTGTCTCTGCCGGTGGTGACGGCCGCTCAAAGGCACACAAACAGCCAGAAGGCAGGCAGGCGGTGAGATGGCTCCCCTTATCAGGAGGATGTCTTTGACTTGTGTCCTTGGAGGCGAGTAGCCAGGTATGGAGGGAGGAGGAGAGGGAGGGAGGAGGGAAGGGAAGGGAAGGGAAGGGAAGGGAAGGGAAGGGAAGGGAAGGGAAGGGAAGGGAAGGGAAGGGAAGAGACGATTGGCTCTTATTCGTATTCCTGTCACATTTGTGACAGGTGGGTAAGGTGGAAGAAGGTTTGGGGGGGCACATGAGAGGGCCTCAGCAGGGGCTGTGGCAGGAGGTTGAGGAAAGGCTAAAAGATGTTCAGATCTTGACAGATGCTGAAATGAATAAATCCCCAGGTAGGGCAGGATGCTATGGCCTTGAAATAAAATGTCTGATTTTTTCCCCCCGCAAAAAAGCCGATTTACGATTTTAATTGGAAAAAATTCCTCATCAATGATAGAAAAAAATCTTACTATTTATTCTAAAATTTTGCTCTTTGTTTTTTTCCATGCTGAGAGTTGATTGCTTTCCCCTGAAACCAACATTTTTCCAGCAATTTTTTTCCCAGAAAGAACTTACATCTACCTCCACAGAAAAAAAATGTTTTTCTCAACAGAAAATCTGAAAACAAGTATTTTCCTCTGAAAATAAATAATAAGTATCATTAATTTACCTATAATTAACCAATTATTCAACAAAATAAATATATAACTTTTTTATTTTTATTTTTTTAATTTACTCAGTTTATATTTTATATTTGCAATAAATCAATTAACAAATAATCACAAATTAATTTGAGATGAATGATTGCAAAATGAATACAAATTAATTTTAATTAACCAATTTTTGAGAAAAGAGCGGGCCGTATGTGGAAGGCAGCAATGACGGCAGAATACTAGTTTTAAGTAAAAGGAGGAAGGATGCAAAATAAAAAGTGGGTCTGTGGGAAAGAATGAGGAATGAAGGAATGCAGAAAGGCAAAGTTATGAGGGAAGAAAGGAGGTCAGGAAGAAAGGAAGAAAAAACCAAGTCTGAGGTGGAAGGCAGAAAATCAAGTTTAAGGGACAAAAGTAAAGATGTAAGGATTCATGAATAAAAACAGGTTTGAAGGAAGGAAGAAAGAATGGAATGAGGGAGGAAGAAATAGACGATGGAAGGAAGGAAGGATTCATGACGAAAAAGCAGGTCTGTGCGAAGGAAGGTGGGATTGAAAGAAGGAAGTAGCAGAGAAAGGAAGGAAAAAGGTCATGTAGGAAAGGATACCAAGAAAAAAGCATGTGTGAAGGAAAGGAAGGCAAGGAGGAAAGGTAGGAACAAAGGAAGGAAGGCGAGAAAAGTAGATTTCAGCAAAGTATAGAAGTAAGAATGCAAGAAGGAAATGTAAATTCAGTAAAATGAAAACCTTTTAAGTTTTATACCTACTTTTGGCCACCCTGTATAGATGACATTCAGAACATATACAGTCGTGCCTCACCATTATTGGCACCCATGAAGTTTAAGTACTAAATGTTGAGTATCTCCTGAAGAAAACGAATCAAGTGAAACAACATTTTTCTATAGAGAACTTGTGTTTGATACAAAACAGATGAAACAAAAATAGAGCTTGTTAGCAATGCACACAAACATATGTTTAGAGACAGCACAATGAAGCCTTGTTTAAGGAAAAGAAAACCCTGCCAACAGTTAAGCACGGTGGAGGATCTATAATGCTATGGGGCTGCTTTGTTCCATCTGGTACTGGAAGCCTTGAATGGATCACAGGTATCATGAAATAAGAAAATTATCCAGAGATTTTAGACTGAAATGTCTTACCCAGTGTAAGAAAACTTGGTTTGAGGCGAAGATCATGGGTCCTCCAACAAGACAAAGACCCAAAGCACATATCCCAAAAGCACACAGAAATATTGAAAAGAATAAAATTGAGTGTTTTAAAATGGCCAGCAATTAGTCCTGATCTGGAACCAATTGAAAATCTTTGAGGGGAGCTGAAAACTGCCATTGGGAAAAAGAACCCTGCAAGTGTTCAAGAGCTTGAATAAAGGAAGAGTGGGAGAAAATCCCATCTGAGAAGTGCAAAAAGCTTATAGATGGATACAAGAAACATTTGGAGACTGTCATCGCTGCCAAAGGGTGTGCAATCAAATATGAAGAAGGGGTGCCAATATTGCTACACATGCTGTTTTCTTTGGTTTTTTTTTAAATTACAATATCTAAGTTGAAAAAAAACAACATTTTCTTTATTAAATTACTTTGGACCTCCAATTAAAAGCTCCTGATGATATAAGTTTGGTACATTTCCATTTACTTCTGAAGATATTAAACAGGTTGTGGAAAAAATGAAGGGGGTGCCAATAATGGTGATTAGCACGACTGTAGAAATGTATTCAACTTGTATTCATAGGCTTTTCAAAAATGTAAGTTAAATTCTGTGGATTATTTAATGAAGCCGGATGTATTTAAAGAATGGGCTAACCTCATGTTGCACTCTAGTAATGTGCACATGCACTTCTTGTCCATCAATTCCCTGCTGTCTTCTCAGTGTCACTCGGCTTGGCTTTATGATCTCAGCAGAATGAGTCACCAGTCGATACCCTAATAGCCACCCCCTCTCTACCCATTCAGCTTGATTAAAACGGCTGCTCTCTACTTTAGCCATCCACCAGATGGGACGCAATCCAAAATGAGATGTGAAAAATCCCAACACTTCACACTATTGATCCAAAGCTAAGTAGGCCAAAAAGCCTCCCTGGTGTCATTTTACCATTAAGACCTAATGGCTTTCCCTGCCCACGCGCACACACACACTGATCTGAATGGGTACTTCTGAAAAAGTATACAGTAGCTGTTGTGTTAATATTGGAATTATTAGCAGAAAGGTAATTAGTGACAGAACCATAGATGTGTTCAAAAGCCACCAATGTAAAAGGAAGAAAAGAAAGCAATTAGTGGACTTGGATAAAATCAATAATGTGTTTTATTCTACCATCGCTCCGTATTAAAACTGAACATTTATTTTACACACTCTTCCAGTTTTCAAATTGGCCAAAGTGATGGAAACAATTGACCCATAAATACATACACTATAAAATGATAATTACCTTCTGCTGGAGCTATAAAATGCATACTCAAATCAACTAAATTCAGTAGAACCTCAATGGTTGAATAAAATCTGTTATGGGACACCGGTGAACTTCAAATTTGTTGAAAAAATTTACTTTCAATTTAGAACCAAAATATCCTCAGTTTTCAATGCATCGTCTTCATTTACTTGAATACATAAAAACGGTTGTGGTGTTTTTAATATGTTACGCTAACGCTAGTTGGTTAGGGTAAGTGCAGGTTCAGGTTAGTGGTTTGTGGTTGGGGTTAGTGGGTTAAGGTTAGGTTTACGCTTAGTGGGTTAAAGTTCGGGTTAGGTTTATGGAGCTATGGTTCGATTTAGGGTAGTGTGTTATTATTAGGGTTTGAATTAGTGGGTAAGGTTTATGGGTTTATGGTTGTATTTAGGGTGAGTGGGCTAGGGGATAATGGGATTGTGGACAAGTTTAGTGGGTTAGGGTTGGTGGGTAAAGGATAGTGAGTTAGGGTATTGGTAAATGTTAAGGTTAGTGGGTTCCAGTTTTTGGTTGGCGTTAGGGTTAGTGGGTTGATCAATCAGGGTTATAGTAAGGGTCAGATGGTTCGTTTTAGTGGGTTAGGGGATTAATAAGATAAGGTTATAGTAAGGGTTTAGGGTAGGGCCTGACCGATATGAGGCCGATTCCGATATTTGCTAGAATAAAATTCTGATGACCGATTAATAAAAAAATATAAATTAATAACATAACTTATTTATTGGTCCCTTGAGTGAAGTTAGGGGCAAAACATTATTTATACATGATGCCTTTAAACAATCCTGTTTCTTGTATTCAGTATTTTCTTTGCCATGAAATGACTTCAAAAATAAAAACCAGAGCTCAGATGTCAAAACATGTCATCTTTGACTGTGCTGCAGTTCAAATATATGATGTACACAGAGAGACTTGAACTGAAATGGGAGCCAATCTTTTATTTATTCGTTTTAAAAGGTATCCTGAAAACAAAATTTCCCATCAATAAATGTTTGTGTCCACAGTCACGCAAACGCTGAAACTTACTGAAAACTTGGTATTGCTGTTTGTTTGAATGTCATTATCTTTGCCTTATGGTGTAACAAAAAACGCAAAAAAATTTGCCAATTTTCTGACGATTTGAAAGGGGCTAATATAGGCTGATTAATCGGTCGGGGCGGGACCCTAGTTTAGGGTGAAGCTTAAAGAGTTATTATTTAGGATGAGTCGACTAGGGTTAAGGGTTAATACTGTATATTAGGGTTAAGGTTAAGAGTAATGGTTGGTAGTTATTGAGCGTTAATGAGTCAGGCTTAGGATCCAAGCGTTTATCCACAGAGCAAGTCAAAGAGGGAGGATATTTGTTATCGCTTGTTGTTATACAGTACATACATACTGATGAAGTGTGTGGATCACAAGCTGTCTACCGAAGTCCTGACCTCTGTGGTACTTTGTCAGGGCTGTGGAACAGACCTGGGTTTGGAAGGTGATTGCGGACTGACAGAAGGAGCCAATTAGCATGTAGAAATGCAAACACACTTCAACCCGCGGGCGGACATCAGCTCTCCGCACAAGCGTCATGACTGATGGACACCGTGTGATCCATTTGTTTTAATGAATGTTTTATAGCAGATGACCGTGCCTGTTGGACTGTTGAGACTGTACAGCTCACAATTTATCCTTTTACACCGATCCATTTACTCAAGTATATTGTGAGTGGACATCTCCCCTGGGGAGATTATTCGTGCTTGTTAATTATGCTCACTCAGATGGGACATGCCTTGAATCCATGTGAGGAAATGATAACCCTCTGCAAGAATAGGCCGTTTCCTGCCATGTCAACAATTGAATTAATAGTGAGATTTCAGGACCATTATATTGGACGTGTTAAGTCATTCTTCTTTCAGTGAGAGTGTCCTTCTCCCTAGTGTGGACTCTATTCAAGTGAAAGGGTCGTGATGGTACATGTACATGTCATTTGGTCCTTCTTGAATAAGAACGGCATCAGAAGGGGGATCCTCCGGCATGTCCAGTTACACAAACTCAGGACAGGAAGTGGCAGCTTGTGTAAACGACAAGTTAGGTGGCCAGCAGACGGGGTTTTCAAATTAAGATTCTAATTGGTTCAAATTGATGGTCCTTAAAGGTCCCATATTTTGGCTATTTAGACCTCCATACAGTGACTCTGTAACATGGATTTAGTATAAAAGTATACATTTCATTTAAAAAAACACCTTGGTTTTGTCATACGAGTGTTCAGAAAAGGCCCCTCTGACAGCTACTTCTGTTTGACCCAGTTTTGTATCCACTTCGTCCATATTTGGTGAAGACCACCTCGTTTCCTATGATTGGTTGCCTCCGTGTAGAAGACGCACTTGTGAGAGCACACGTGTTTGTTATGTTTTTTTTTTTTTTGTCCTGTTTGGCTGTTAGGTCAAGCAGAATGGAAAATCTGTATCCTTTTCATGCCGGAACAGTTTTACTGTATCACAGTGGAATTTCTAAGCTTCCGCTGTGGTATTATAATTGAGGTTTATTGAGAATCAGACTTGATCACTCGAACAGAACAAAGTTTCTAGAAGGGAGAGAGAAACAATGACAAAAGACAAAGCACTAATTGTAAACAGGATGAGAGAAGTAAATCATTACATTATCTACAACAATGAAACATTAAATATGAGTGTTGCATGGGGCTGTAGTGCTACACCCTGTGAGGGAAGGAAAGGACAAGATAGAACAGGACAAGAAGAAGCATGCAGGACAAGGGTCATGAACCCGACTGTACAACTGAAGTGTGGTGGCATTAATTATGTGAATTATAAAAGTCTACAGTACAAGAGTATAAGTGAGGGGATACACAAGCAATTTGCATATTCCTGAGTTATTTGTCACAGTAAGTGTGTGACCCCACACCCAGTGAAAGAGTCCTAGGGGTGTGTGTCTGCGGATACATGCAAGTGAATTGATACCGTTTTACATGCACAAAGACTGACAGAAGTGTCCTGTAATTGCTGTGGCCACCCAATCAATCGAGGGGCGGGATCAGGCCCAGGGGTCCACCCGAGAGCAGCCCGGTGGACAGGACACGTCCCACACCGAGGGACCCAGGGCGGTCCGTCGGCCCCACCGAGGCACCCCGACAACTGGCCAACAGGTGGGGGGCGAAGGGACCCACCGCCCCCCAGAGATAGGTGTATGTGGTGCATTAAAACATGGGGAGTGTGTATGATGCATTTAAAATCCAGGGGGGCAGGCAGGGCGGAGGGGCAGGGCGCACGGACTGGGAAACAGCACAGACGTGCTGAAACCCGATCCGACACCCACACCCTCCCGATCCCATACCAGTCCCCCAGGAACCCTTTGATATATGTATGTGCCCAGATGTGTTCAGTGAGAAAAATATATACAGTGAATGGTGTGAGTGTGTGCTAAGTGAGTGATTAAGAGGCATAGCTCCTGCAGGTCGGGCCCATTAGGCCTAACCAGCACCGACGAAGAGGGCCATCCCTCCCAGACCCGCAGCACAAACGCCCCCCCCCCCACAAACACACACAAACACCCCCGCCAGCGACCACTACCCGCCCCTTAGTGTGGGAGGTGGACCCCCCTCCCCAAACCAGACAGGGAAAAGAACCCCACAGCAGGCCCCACAGTCCGCAGGGGACCGCCCGGCTCCCCCAGGGAAAGAGGAAGAGGCGACCGCAGCGGGACGCAAGGAACGGAGAGAAGAGGAATAACCCCAGCAGCACCCAGAGCGGGGGACCCAGCCGGCACCGCCCCAGCACCCACGGAACATGGGCAAGTCACCATCACACCTCCACTACTTCCCAGGAGGTATGTTATGTTGACAGCGCTGGCTCGGGAGCAGAGAAGTAGGCGGAGATCTTTGCTAGTGACATAGATAAGCTCGAGAAATTTGAATGACCTGATTTCAGGCCTCTCGGCAGAAAAACGTCTGGAACTCAGGAATGCGTGGACGATTTTAATTCATATTTCATATGTTCACTGAGGCCCCATCAATAGAATATTGCATCCCAAATGTTAGAAAAAGTTGGTTTGGAAAAATACGGGATTTTTAAAATTGGGGTCAGAAGCAGGAAGCCAAGATGTGAGTCCATCTGTGGCATGTCCATGGTTTTTTCTTGTGGAATTTTGTGCAAATTATCAGCACTAGTACTACTAGTTACATTATGTAGTACTAAATCTACTGCTATCTTCTACTACTACTACTACTGCTGCTGCTATCATAACTGCAACTACTCAACTACTACAACGACTCCTACTTTTTCTTGTGGAATTTTGTGCAAAATCTCAACACTACTACTACTAGTAATAAAACTATTATTGCGACTACTAATCCTACTACTAAAACTATTGCTACAACTTTTCTCTCGTGGAATTTTGTGCAAATTATCAGATCTAACACAATAACTACTATTACTACTACTGCTGCTACTACTACTACTAAAACTTTTACTGCTATTGTTTTGAAAAACTATGTCACTATGGTTTTTAGTATGTGTTTTCATCTTATTTCTAAATTTTCCACCTCTAAAATTTGGGCAGCTGGACACCTTACTCTCTACCCCCTATCCAATATGTGGAAGTAGCACTTGCTTTCATACCAGAACTACTACATGTTTTTTATTAGTTTGTTTGGTGTGTGTGCTGGGTCTCCACATCCTATGGGATAGACACACCAAGAGTTCAGAAGAAATACAGTATCACAAAATCTTAGAGTGGCTGAGAAGGTTACGGTATGGATCAAGCTTGGATTACGATAAGACTGTGAGTCAACCAATGGAGGTCAATGCAATAACCTTTAAGGAAAATACTGCATCTTTCCATACCTTTGTAGTAGTATGAGCTATGACAGGTATTCCCCATCATAGCGACTGGTTTAGAGACAGCCTAACTGGCCTTGAGTTACAGCTACTATGAGACAAAAGCCCAAGAAAAATAATAATGCCATTGGTGCCGTGAGCCACCCCAGCTTTCAAAGCACATAAAAATACATCTAATAAACTGCAGATGGTTATGGCCGAGGTCGCCGTTTCTTGAAGAAAACGACATTCCCAAGTCTTTTCAGAGGGAATTTTATGTGCGTTCTTTGATTTAATCAGTGGAGAGGTTGGAGCTGCCTGGCATGGTGTATACTGTATATACGAAAATATAGCAGTATTTAAGATCTAATTTATTAGAACACCCCCGAGAGGGAGATAGACTGGCCTGACCAGAGTAAACCATCTGCCCCTTGACCACAACATACAGTATCATAGTGTTGTTAGATATTTTTACGAATGTTACAACATGTTACTTGAAACAAGCCTAACCCTGTCACCAGTGAATCACAGGGCATACAGTATACACTGTTACATTTACACCTATTGCCAATTTAGAGTCTTTAAGATAAGATAAGATAAGATAAGATAAGATAAAATAATCCTCATTTACAGTTTGGACCCCCATCCTGACTGAAGAGCTGCTGCTTAATATAGGAGCACCTGTCACCTGCATACAGTTCATGCGCCAGGTTATGGACTTGTGGTGTGTTTAATGAGGCTGTGGTAAGGGCTCACAGGCCAGCAGGTTACATCTCCCACGTGAGGGGGCACCCATCCGTCATCTTCAGGATGTCATCGTCACCCCGGACAACAGCACTCTGGTGGGCTCTAGCTCTCTCTCGGATCGGACCCCTCAAGGAAGTGACTCACAGTTTTTGGAAAATAACTAGTCTCCTAACGCTCCTCTTTTTTGTCCTTCTAGACATAAAACAAAGACGGCAAGCCCATTGTCTGCTGATGATTTCCCTGGAGTGAAAGCCGTTCTGAGCCACCGAGCTGTGTCTAATTTGTCTGGGAAAAAAAGGTGTTGGAAGAAGTGCTCAAAGAACACTTGGATGTTTAATCTCACTTCAATTGTGCAGCATTGTTTTTTGGGTGCATAAATGCTCCATAAATCCTCCCTGGTAAACCCCTCCTGGAGTTCACAGATGCTAAAATGGACGGAAAGGTGTTTTCCCACATTCGTGCAACAGCAGTGATTATTATCAAGTGGCAAGAATTAAGTTACACTAGCATGCACAGTTGATATGTAATTAAATGTTATTGATTCACCAAAGGGCGGCACGGTAGTTCACTGGTTAGAGCGTCAGCCTCACAGTTCTGAGGACCCGGGTTCAATCCCCAGCCCTGCCTGTGTGGAGTTTGCATGTTCTCCCCGTGCCTGCGTGGGTTTTCTCCAGGCACTCCGGTTTCCTCCCACATCCCAAAACATGCATTAATTGGAGACTCTAAATTGGCGGTAGGCATGACTGTGAGTGCGAATGGTTGTTTGTTTCTATGTGCCCTGCGATTGGCTGGCAACCAGTTCAGGGTGTACGCCGCCTCCTGCCCGATGACAGCTGGGATAGGCTCCAACACACCCGCGACCCTAGTGAGGAGAAGCGGCTCAGAAAATGGATGGATGGATACACCAAAGCTGCTGGGGTGATCACCTTTTTCCTATCAGGAAAATAAAGCAATGCGATTGTCTACATAGTCAGTCGACTCCCTCAAAAACTGACAAGCCCACACCTTTCTCTGCTCCAAGGTAAGCAATGTATTTGTATTAGCTATGAAAGAAACCAGATAGGTACAGACTGTCCCCATAGTCAGTCAACTCTCTCGCTGAACCACACCCCGAAAATGCAGACTGGCCAATCACTGAGCAGTACTGATTGCCCAATGTGCACTGGGCGCCTGCATAAGTGACATTTATAATAAACAGAAAGGTATTCAGAGGATTGTTTTGTTTTCCAAAAACCAACTGATAAAAATGCAGGCTCTATTTTAAGCGGCTGTCCACATAGTCACTTGAATATTTCAAAAGCCCACAGGTTTTTGAAAGATTCCCACATATTTTTTGTCCTTTTTTAAGCTGTAAAATATATAAATACAGGTTCTGGATGAAGCCATACGGTCGGACATATAGTCCATCCAGTCCCTCGCAATACCACACCCCTTGAAATGCAGACTGGCCAATCACAAGGGAGCACAGATTAATCAACGTGCCTGAGGCGCCGACAGAGAGGATAAAGGGAAATGTCTTTTTTTTCTTTCATTCATTCATTTTCTGTACTGCTTATCCTCACTAAGGTCGCGTGCGTGTTCCAGCTTATCCCAGCTATCTTTGGGTGAGAGGCGGGCACACCCTGAACTGGTCGCCAGCTATTCACAGAGAATATATAAACAACCATTCACACTCACATTCACACCTACGGGCAATTTAGAGACTTCAATTAATCTGCCATGCATGTTTTTGGGATGTGGGAGGAAACCGGAGTACCCGGAGAAAACCCAGGCAGGCACGGAGAGAACATGCAAACTCCACACAGGCAAGGCCGGATTTGAACCCAGGTCATCAGAACTGTGAGGTGGATGTGCTAACCAGTCGGCCACCACACCGCCATTTCTTTTTTTCCGTTTCCAAAACTATCTTAGATAAATGGAGGCTCTGGATAAAACTATGTCTGCAGTCTGCATAGTCACTTCCTTCAAAAAGAAACACCCTCACCTTGTCTGCTCTACAAGTAAGCATTGTACTTGTATGATCTATAAAATAGTACTATGCTGTTGTTGGCTTATTGTTATGCTCTGTTACAAGCCCAGCCAGCTATGCTGGCTAGCTACTACATGCTGCCGGTTGCAGTTTTGTTCATGAGTGATCCAACAGTAAACCAAAAGCTAGGCAGTTATACAAGAACAGTATTGCTCCTTAATGTTACTGTCCTCTGTGATCTGTCTGCGGCAATCTTTGTTTTGTTTTGCAATATTACTTTGGAGTGTGTGTGGATGTAAACTGCAAGGGGAAAACTGCACACGATTCTGAGCCAAGACTAATCTACTGAGGGATATGTCTGTACTACTTTTTGAGAAAAACACGATTGTGATGCTAATGCGTCATCGATGACTGACTGCCTGCCTGTGTGTGTGTGTGTGTGTGTGTCACATAAGTGATAAGCACTCAATCAGGTTTGGATGGGGTGTCAGAGTCACACCGTGGCCTCAATTCTGCCACAGCTGACATCATTTCCTCCATTTAGTGAGTTCACGTCGACTTCCCAGAAAAGGAAGATTCTCTCCAATAGAAGCTTCGAGAAGATTTGGTTGAGTCTATATTTAAATGAAGACTTCAAAACGTCTTATTTGAGGAGGATTATAGGTAAGGATTGTCCTGGAACAACCTTTTAGTTAAGGTTGCAGGGAGATTTTTGCCATCATGCTTTCCTGTTAGTTGTATACTGTGATGCTAGTTAGTTTAAGCTCTACAAGTTTTCCTCTAGGAAATAATGGAAATTGATAATAATAATAAGTAACGTGTCAGACGCATCTGTGAAAAATTATTTTAAAATGTTATGGGATGCATATCACCATCAATAGATGGAAGCAAAGCAAATCAAGTTGATTTATATAGCGCATTTCCTACACAAGGTAACTCAATATACTTTACATTAAAATTCATCCATCCATCAACTATACCGCTTATCCTCACTTGGGTCGCGGGTATGCCGGAGCCTATCCCAGCTAACTGCAGGCAGGAGGCGGGGTACACCCTGAACTGGTTGCCAGCCAATACCAGGGCACATATAAACAAACAAGCATTCACACTCAGATTCATACCAACGGACAATTTAGGGTCTCCAATTAACCTACTGTGCATGTTTTTGGGATGTGGGAGGAAACCGGAGTACCCGGAGAAAATCCACATAGACACTGGGAGAACATGCAAACTCCACACAGGCGGGGCCGGGACTTGAACCCCCTCCTCAGAACTGTGAGGCAGATGTGCTAACCAGTCATCCACCGTGCCGCCACGATAAGAATCAATTATAAAAAAATAAAGACAAAGAAAATAAAAGACAGCTTGAAACATTTGAAAAACAAAGACAAAAAAGATAAGAAATGTACAGTGAAAGAAATATCATTTAAAAGAGGAAATTCTCTAAAATACTCAATCATAAGCATGAGGAAAAAAAGAGTTTTTAACCTGGATTTAAAAACATTGACACTTGGTGCCGACTTGACTTCTGTTGGCAACTTATTCCATGTGTGAGCAGCAGAGCAGCTAAAAGCTGCTTCACCATGTTTGTGCTCCATCATTTGCCCTGGGTCTGTAGATCTCAGAGCTCTACTGGGTTTATATAACACTAGCATTTGTTTCATAATATATTCAGCACCTAAACCATTTAATGATTTATAGACCCATAGCAGAACTTTAAAGTATGTTCTTAAACTGACTGGGAGTCAGTGTCGAGACTTTAGAATTTGAGTAATATGTTTTGACCTCTTTGTTCTGGTAAGAACCCGAGCTCTAGCAGTTTAATGATCTTTTGGGGTAGTCCAGTCAGAAGAGCATTACAATAGTCAAGGCTACTTATGATAAAAGCATGGTTGAGCTTCTCCTGATCTGCTTGGCACATGCAAGCCTTCATTTTGGATATGTTCTTCGCCTGGTAGAAGGCTGTTTTAGTAATTGATTTGATAGGACAACTGAAAGTCAGGTCGGAATCTATCAGCACACCAACGTTTCGGATTGGTCTTTGGTTTCTAAAGAGAGTGACTCCAGGTATTTACTGACAGCAAAAATCTTTACTGCCAAAAACAATTACCTTGGTTTTGTTGTGGTTTAATTGGAGCAAGTTTTGCTTCATCCAGTTATCATTTTGATTTAGACAGTGATACAACACCTCAATTGAACTGTGGTCATCTGGAGACACTGCTTGATATAACTGTGTGTTATCTGCATAGCAATTATAGTCAACATTAAGGTTCTGAAAAAATTGACCCAGGGGTACCACATACAGGCTGAACAGGAGGGGTTCAAGAACTGTCCCTTGAGGGACCCCATATGTCATTGCCATTCAATGAGATTGAAAACGTCCAATAGTTACGAAATAACTCATTTCCCCCGGGTGGGACCTGAACCATTTAAGGACTGAACCATGATCGACTGTATCAAACGCCGTACTGAGATCCAACAAGACCAGAATTGACACCTTCTCGGGGAAGGTGTCAATTCTGGTCTTGCCAGTGTTCAACCTTATATAATTTAGCACTTTGATAAAGAGCTGATTCTGTACTGTGATGAGTTCAGAAACCTGATTGAAAGTTGTCAAAAAGTCAATCGGAGTTCAACTAATCACTGAGTTGATTAAAAACCACTTTCTCAACAATCTTGGCTATGAAGGGGAGATTTCAGATGAGTCTATAGTTTGCTAACATGGACGTGTCCAGTGTTCTCTCTTTTTTTTGTGGCTTAATGGCAGCTAGGTTTAGGAAGCGCGCCTGACTGAAGTGAACAATTCATTATTTGCTGCAAATCAGCTAGCACAGACTTTACAATAGAAAAAGTCAGATGGCATTGAGTCAAGACAGCTAGTTGATGGTTTTAGCTGCTGAGCTGTTTTCTCTACAGTTTTTAGGTCAGCTGTATCAAATTCTGGCATGGTAATAGAAAAATTCCTGGGACGTTGGAGGTGTTGTATCACTTTTTCATTTTGCTGATTTGTCCTGATATTTGCCCTGATGGATTTTATCTTTTCACTAAAATAACAAGCAAATTCATTACATTTACCTGTTGTGTGAAATTATGGAGCTATCTGATTCGGGGGGTTTGTGAGCTTGTCAACCACAGCAAATAGAATGTGTGCATTTTTCAGGTTCTTGCTAATGATTCCAGAGAAATGTTGTTGTCTTGCCCTGACTAACTCTTGGTTAAAATTATAAAGACTTTGTCTGTAGAGGTCATGGTAAATTTGGAGTTTAGTTTTTCTCCATTTACTTTCTGCTTTCCTACATTTTGATTTAGAGGCCTTTGCTACCATAATGCTCCTCCATGGTGTTTTAGGTTGGTGTAAGGTTGTCTTAGTTTGAATAAGAGCAACAGCATCCATGACATTTGAGATTTTCCAGGTGAACTTCTCCAAAAGTTAATCAACTGTCTCTCTATTCACCATTGATGACACAGCTATAAACTTAGCGCTGATAGTCTCATTTATGTACCTTTTTTAATAGGCACAGAGGTTGTCTGAACTTTTGGGAGAATCTGTAATTCAACGAACACACAAAAATGATCGGAAATAGCCAAGTCCATTGATAAAATCTCAACTTCCTAAGAGAGTAACAGGTCTAAGATGTGACATTGAGTGTGAGTAGGACTAATTATATGTTGAGAGAGGTCAAATCTGTCCAGTATAGCAGAGACTTCTTTGGAATTTTTTTCCATGCTATTGTCAACATGAATGTTAAAGTCTCCCGTTGTGACAAAATGGTTGTTGTCAGTACAGATAACTGAAAGCATTTCTGAAAATTCCTCCATACATTTTCCATTGTATCTTGGAGATCTATAAATTATTCAAATTATTAAAAACGCACAGGTATTCAAAAGAGCTAAAAATAACCCAATTCAATTGCTTTACACAGAAATAATGATTTAAAAATAGCAGCAATTCCACTGCCTTTTTACCCAATTTGACACATTCATGAAACAAATTTTTTTTTGCTGTTGCCTCATTTAAAATGGTGTTACAGCTACAATCTGTCAACCACTAAGGAGTAAGAAGTCTAGATCATAGGTCGTAATGTTGTCATTAATCAACATTGATTTGTTACCCAATGACCTAATATTTAATATTTTGAGAGATAACTGATCATGATTTGTTTGGTTGACATTTTATACTCACTAAACGAGTAGCTCTACTTTCTTTGTGCCTCATTTCCTTAACTGACTTTCTGTCCTTTGTAATTACAGGGATTAAAAAATGCCTGATCTCCACAGGGGTCTGACTTATTCTGGCCGCCATGACCTCGCACATATCAGTCAGATTTGGAGTTAAGATTCTTCATGGGCCGAGGACGGGCCCTTAGCATCTTGGTTGATGGTGGTTTGGGGGCGCGGGGGGGGGTGGGGGGGGGGGGGGGGGGGGAAGATACTGGCGTGGTTTGTGTTTTGATTCCAACACTGACAATGGCTTTCATCCTGTCCGTGACATCTAACAAGGCATTTCGGCTAGTGGAGAGTGAGTTTTGCATTGGACATTTCTCCAATGGGGCAGGGAGGGGTGTGGGAGATTCCAAGTGCTACCTCATCTCATTCGTCATTCATTCTCCCGATTGTTTGGGTGACGTTGGTGACTCCTTCTGGTCGTCGTATCATCTTATCTCTTGTTTCTCTGATCGTTTAGGTACAGCTGAAGACTCCTTCTGCGCCTTTTGTCCTTCAGCCACATCAACAAGGCCAATGTTTTCCGCTGAATAACGTACAAAGTAAAAAATGTTGGCAGTCAGTAACTTATTTAGACAGAAACCGTCTACCTTCTAAAGATCTGGTCTGCCATCCCAAAAAATACAGAAATTGCCAATGAAGCTCACGGATAGAGCTGTACACACTGTTTAAGCCACTTATTTAATTGCCTTAGCCTCCTGAAATGTTCATCTCCAGATCGTACTGCTGGGAGAAGTTCACATATGAAAACCTCTGCATCCAAACATTGCACTTTTGTTAGAGATCAATGAAATCTCGTTCCAGTACCTCTAACTGCTGCTTGACATCCAGGGTCCTGTGTATGGTATTTTTATTTTATTTATTTATTTATTTTAATGATTTAGTTTCATACCCTTCAGTGGTGGTGAGGGATTAGCATTATTTGCCAGGGTCTTGTAAAGTGGCTCAAATCTGTTTGATTGTCTGATGTCAATGTTTTGTGTTGACTTGCTTCCTCTTTTTTCACCCTTCGGTGTAGCGACTGTCCACGGCCGCTCTCTTGGGGTTGAAGAAGCAAGAAGCCGGATTATTCGGTAATCTGCTGGTTTTCTGTCCTCCCTTTTGAATGCTGTACCATATCTTTCGGCTTTGCTCCCAGTAAATTCCAGGGAGAACTGCTGGATGATGCATTACCTTTTCCATAGTCAACATCCGTCCTCTTTGTGGAGCTAACTGGCTGTCTGTTAGCATGCTGGTCACCAATTTGAGACATCAGTAGAGTGGTTTTATTCCCTGTCTGTCCCTCCACATACACTTTAATGCAGTGAATTTTCGTTTCCATGACCGCCATCTTTTGTGATAGTCCCATAGGTTTAAAAATATCCAGGAGTCGCTGCTCCTAATTTCTTTGGAAGAAGAAAAACAAGCTTATCAGCATGAAAATGTAAACAAAACAGCATTAGCAATGTACAAGAGCAGGAGCAAGAGAATATAAGACTTCATTGTTTTTATGTTTTACTATTATCAGCAGTTCACTTATTTTTACACTGTTACAAGCATTAAGAATATTTAAATGTTACTCAGAAGCATTTTTTGCTGGCACCATTTCAACTTTAGAATGGATAATTTATATTTGCATTATTTCCCATCTGCATTATGTCTAATATCTTAATTTCAAAGACCAAAAACATGTTTGGTTTATTCAAGGCTTTAAATTGTCCATAGGTATGAATATGAGTGGGAATCGTTGTTTGTATATGCAACCAGCGATTGGCTGATGACCAGTTCATGGTTTACCCCACCTCTCGCCCAAAGTCAGTTTTGTCATATTAACAAAATCAGTTGTGTTCAACCTTAGAAGTTCCACTAAACTTGCTGATTAACATGGCACAAATAAAGACCTAAAGAGCTTTTACAGTGCATTGTAAAAGTTAACCTCAATGACACAGCAGCCCTCCACTCAATCACAGAAGCAAAATGGGATACTAAACCATAAAACCAATCCAAGTTAAAAGCCAGTAAATTCTGATTTTGGGTGACGCAAACCTACCTCTCACCATCCTTCCTTCCTGCCTGGCATTTTTGTATTACCAAAAAAAATCTGTAATCCACCTCCCTGGTCCAGCGCAGCTCATTGTGACACAGACAGACATTATTGGGTCACTGAGACGCCTGTAGCCAGAAAAACGAGCGAGAGTAAGCGACTGTCACACTCGCACGGCCAACAGCATCAGACACCTGAGATTGGATCTGTTCCTAGATCTGCACTGAGCCAACAGTCTGACACTCACTTTATCAGGCCATGCCCAACCGTTAAGGACCGTGCCTCCGTGACGCCAGTAATCTCTTAGACCACCTATCTGTCTAGCTTGGTCATACTCATATTATTCTCATTTAACACAGAGATGGACAGTAGAAGCAAGACATTGGGAGAACCAGTGATGTCATGCGGGTTGGTAGTGCCTGGAAAAATCGATGATTGGGCCTTTTTTAACCTTATGGCCACTGTAATTCTAGCTTACGTTCTTGCAAAACTCCTAAACACATGGTGCAAATGTCAGTCCAACCAGGAAAGAAAAAGTCCCTCAAAAACCTCAATGTTTTTATTCCTTTACCTTTATTCATCCAGGTAAGGGAATTGAGAACAGATTCTGATTTGCAACGCCAACCTGGCCAAGCAGCAGCAGACAACAGAGTAAGTGTAACATGTAGGTGGCTTTTCAGCCATGACTATCAGGGACTCTTAAATGGGTAGCAGAATGGGGGCCATGTTGTCACATCCGGGGAAGTTGCTGTCTGAAATTAATTTTTAAACATTTTAAAAAACTTTAGGAATACTACTGCTATATATTTTTATGCCTTGGAAATTTCTCGCCTGCCTCCAAACATCCATGGCACCCCAGAATTCCATACTTTGAATGGTAAACAATGGAAAGAGAATCACACTGTCACTATGATTAAACCATTATTTTTGTTGCTACTGCCGAGGGAGAGTCAAGCATGTCGTCCAAATTTCATGCTTTTTTCACCACCATAGTTCTTATTCCGTCTGAGCTGTGGCTAAGGTGGTAAAGCGGGTCATCGAGTCTTGAGTCTGAATGGGTGAATGTGAGCCTGTATAAAGCCCTTAAGGCACCGTGATGGTGTAGATAAAGCGCTACATCAGTATAGTATAGTATAGTATAGTATAGTATAGTATAGTATAGTACTTATCCTAATTAGGGTGACAGGAGAGCTGGAGGCTATCCCAGTTGACTTTAGTCGAGACCCTGGACTGGTAGCCAGCCAATCGCAGTACCTATATTACTTATTTTTTTTACATTTGTTATCATTTATCTCTTCTCACACTCTTCTCAAAATACCCGTTGTTGAGACTGCTTCTTTTGGACTAAGAAAAAACAATCCTTTGAAGCTTGTGGACCTGAGGTCTCCTGAGCTATGCCTGTACAGTATAGAAATGTTTTATGATGACTACAAAGAACCATGACCCACAGAACAGATTGCTGCTTCTGCCATTGTTTCATTTTGGAATGCAAAGGGGTGTCCTCTCATGTCCCCTCCGCATGTTTTATAATGCACTGGCACTTGCACTCTTTAATAATATGTGAGATAGGCTCACTCTATGTCAAAGGAATAGAGTGACCGTCAAAGTGAAGGCTTCAAAGAGCCGTCAATCCATTCATTATCACGCGTCCAGTTCAAGGCTTGGAACTGTGGAGGTGGAGCGGGTCAGGCAGGTTAATGAGTGAAGTCTTGACGAGTGGGAATGCGTTCAAAAAGGACTGCTTTCCATAAAAACGAATATAAAGTACAGAAATAATTGGCTGACTTTGAGTATAAAATGTAGTCGGTGATGATTAAAATATATAATGTCGTATGAATATTTTTACGATAGTGCCATTTTAACCATGAAACCGATTCTATTCTCATTATTTCCTGTGGGGGAGAAAAAAAATAATTTCACCCAAATGCCCCCAAAATATGGAATATATTTGCTGATAAATAATATCTCAGCATCCTCACTATGACACAGTCTGGTCCTGCTGTCGCATCATTTCTAGCAGAGCTAGACAAAAAGTCCCAAACGAGGACAACTTAGGGGAGGAAATAAAGTTGTTGCATGTCTCGCAAGACAGCAAGTCTTATTTTATTTATTTGATTTATTTTTTTTGAGCTGTGTGGCAACTCATCAAGGCATTAAATATACCCCCATATAGCGAACCTAAGCTGACAGGCTGTCTGAGCTTTGGGGATTTTAGGCTATCTTCCACGCACGCACGCATGCACACGCACGCACGCACTCACAACGACACTCACAACCACACAGACCACAGGAGGGAGAATGTGGGATTTAAAAACTATATAAAAATAATAATGCCTGTGTGTAGTTTGCATGTTCTCCCCCTTCCTGTGTGGGTTTTCTCCGGGTACTCCGGTTTCCTCCCACATCCCAAAAACATGCATGGTAGGTTAATTGAAGACTCAAAATTGTCCTTAGGTATGAATGTGAGTGCAAATGGTTGTTTGTCTATATGTGCTCTGCGATTGGCTGGGCGACCAGTTCAGGGTGTACCCTGCCTCTCGCCCAAAGATAGCTGGGATGGGCTCCAGCACACCTGCGACTCTCGTGAGGCTAAGCGGTATGGAAAATGGATGGATAAAAATAATAATAATAATAATAAATGGCAGCACGGTGATTGACTGGTTGGCACATCTGCCTCACGGTTCTGAGGACCCAGGTTCAAATCCGGCCTCACCTGTGTGGAGTTTGCATGTTCTCCCCGTGCCTGTGTGGGTTTTCTCCGGGTACTCCGGTCTCCTCCAACATCGCAAAAACATGCATGGTAGGTTAATTTAGGACTCTAAATTGTCCATAGGTGTAAATGTGAGTGCAAATAGTTGTTTGTTTATATGTATATGTGCCCTGCGATTGGCTGGTGACCAGTTCAGGGTGTACCCCGCCTCTCGCCCAAAGATAGCTGGGATGGGCTCCAGCATGCCCGCTACCCTTGTGAGGATAACCGGCACGAAAAATTAATGAATTAATAATAATAATATTAATAATAATACTTACAGTTATGAGGACCCGGGTTCAAATCCGGCCTCCCCTGTGTAGAGTTTGCTTGTTGTGCTGGTACACCTAGCTTGTCGCGTATCGGTCTTGAATTACTTAACTTTGACTTTGTTTTGAGTTTAACTGTCATGATGGTGCTTCCAGCCGACAGCTTGAAAATGTCCGATCTTCACCCAGCCTAGCTTCCGATTCATGGGTGGAAAAACCTGGTGTTGGGTGGGGGGCAGTATTATGTAAATTAGATGCACTGTTACATTACAATTCATTCAAATTTGGAATGACTCCCTCACAGACACATTTTCAGAAATAGCTACAAAAAATTTACTTGGTTGTAATTTTACATTTGATGGGTTGACAGGCACCCCAGAAACATACCTATTTGTATACAAGCCATTAAAGAAACAATTTTCTATAATATACCACTAACACAAGGGTAAAGTTACTTTGTTCATTGGTATTTATTACAGATCCAGAAGGCCTGAGCACCCTGTTGGAATTGCACAAGTCTTTTGCTACTAAATCATTAATAGAAACTGATAGAATGTAGTTTATCATTAAAATTCTGGACTTTTATGCAAGTTTTTCATCTATTACAGGCATGTTTCCTCAAAGTAGTTATAGGTATTTCACATAAATGACACAGTGGAGCAGTAGGCCCAATATGAATTATTTTTTGCTTCAGAGGGCAGATGAAAAGAAACAGACACTGAAAACAATGGGCATTATTAACAGGAGTCACGACTGCAGTGGTTTTATGAAACAATACTTCTTTTTTAATAACATTTTCAGATCACAGTTTAACCTCGGCACAGGAACAACTCTGGAGACATCTGTTATTGCTGTCCTCACTATATTTTGGGGAAGAGCAGAGTGACCTCAAAGCTGGGAAATTGACTGTATATGATTTTATAATTAAAAAAAATAAATAAATGCTTCACACGAAATGTATTAAGATGCTCCGTTTTGTTTCATACACTTTTATGTTGTCTCCAGAAAACCCTCTTAAGAGAAAGGACTGCACCCATGCAATGTGTGACATTAGCACTATAATAGTATAGACAGGCGGCTACAGGTGCACTATGAAAAAAATATAGTCAGTGGTGTAGCATAATGGCTTCATCTCAATGTTGCGATGAGAGGATCTGCTACCATTTTGAGTCCAATCACTCTTTTATTGCGTTCCCCACTTTCTGCTGCCTGAGCTGTCAGCCATCAAAATGCAAATGCCATAATCTGGCGTCTCAAAGGAGACACATCCTCTTTAAGTAAGCTGCATGTGCAAGGAAGACTGTATGAATGCGCTATATAGAAATATGGATGCAACCATAGGAAATACCTGGTCTGTGTACCTACCTACCTAGTAACTAATTACATGTAACAAGATTATGTAATTTAATTATAAAATGTATGCAATTGTTGCCCATTACATTACTGCAGTGGTGTCAAACATACGGCCTGTGGGCCAAAACAGGCCCGCTATGGGGTACAATCTGGCTCGCAGGATGAATTTAAAAGTGATAAAATACAAAAGACATTGTGTCGAGGGGACTAAGGATCATTTTGAAAATTATTGTGCTCCTGTAAAAAATAGAATGGTAATAATTCCTAGGTCTTAATAATTTTAAAGTGCAGTACTATATTTTTCAGTTCCAAATACCTGTGACTTAAAGGTTGTGTGCCTTGAAATACAATCGCTGTGATCAGTTAGTATGCACACATTGTGGATGACGAACTGGAGCAAAATATTTTCAAGAAATCTGAGGTTGTTTTGTAAAATGATTTAAAAACATTTCTTTAAAAAGAAATATTTTCCTAACGAATTTGAGTTGTTGTACATTCAAACAAAGGGGAAAACGTATTGTTGTTTAATATTATACCAGGTATTGTAAGAGTATTTACATTTCATCATGTTTTGTTATCAGGTTAAAATTTGCACATAGAACAAATATGTGGTTAATTCCAAAATAATGATCTGTTTTTAATCCACTTTTTTGAGGCAACATCAAAGGGTCCTTTTGCTGCATTATTTCAAAATTTAGAAAAGTAATCAAAATGTAATCAAATCTAATTAGTCAAAACTTTAAGAAAGTAATGGAAATAATTACACGACTATTACATTTTCAACAGAATAAATTGTAATCTTAACCAATTACATTTCCATCCTTCCATTTGGCCCATATTCCATCGTTATACCTATCTACCAATCTGTCTGTCTGTCCTGCCATCCATCCATTTCTCATGCGAAAGTACAGACTTATGTTCCCCTCCCCTACATTCAACTGGAACTCCCAAGTGGCACGTGCTATTTCCTACCAGCCTGGAATGCAAGCACGAGCGGACAGAAAAGTATTGATGACGTCACGTGAGCTACGACAAAGTGGATTGCTCAGTCAATGCGCGCGATTGCGTTGACTGGAGTGTCCAGCAGGGGGCAGTAAACGTTCTCAGGTAACGGAGACCAGGTTTCTTTGATGAGGAAGGAGGGGAGGAAGAAAGGAGGGGGCGTGTCTTTGTAGTCTGTCCCATGATGCGTAGCGTGGAAATATGACGTGTGAAGCACTCACGCACACACACACACACACACACAAATACACGTGTGTTACACTACAGCTACGAGCTCATGTAAGCGAGGTGTGTTTTTCGTGTCAGTGTGTGTGACTTCCACAGAGGAAAAGTGCCTCCGGCGAAGCCACCCCCGCCCCCCGCCGGCTGTGGCTCCCGGCTGACCCGAGGACTTCACACCGCCACGTTCGGACTCCTGGAACTTAAAAAAAAAAAAAAAAAAGTCCCGTCATTTTTTAGTCGTAAGCGATGCACTGGCAGCATGGCCAAGTGGTTCAAGGAGCACCTCGGATTCAAAACAACCAAAGCACCCCCTCCGGCGCCCCCGAAGCCGGACTACCGACACTGCCTCACCGGTGTGACCGGCGCGCCTGGCTTCCAACCGGGGGCCACTTTCACGCTCAGCCCCGCTCAGCCGGACATCCTTGCCGCTTACAAACTCCAAAAGGAGCTGGACTTCGAGGACCCGTACACTCCCGGTGGAAATATGTCGTTCGCCGTGGGCTCGCCGGACATCAAGTACGTGTCTCCGAAGCACCGACTCATCAAGGTTGAGACGGTGGAGAAGAGCAACCCGGCGCCGAGTACTGATGGTGGAGGCGTTGGTGTGACGGTCGCTGAAGCCGTCGCCGTGGGCAGCGTGAAATCTCCCACTTCTCCCCCCACGGAACAGGACAATAAGGAGAAGGTGGGTGAACTTTTTTTGTGTTTAAATTAAGTCAAAATAATACGGTCTAATATGGATACATACACCATTTGGTTTTAATGGTGTTTCGTTCAGCCTGCGTAAACATGCTGTGTTTAGTATGCTGTTTATATAAATCTGATTTTTGTCAACTTTGCGGGATGACCCACTTTTTGACAACCAGTGAAACTCGTCACACGGTGCAAGCGGTAGCACACTTCCGACTAATGACTAACCTGCGCGGCAGGGAGTGCTGCGTGAACCCGGTCCACTCACAGGAGCCACGGGACCAGTATTACTGAAAAGTGAACCTGGCTTACTTTCACTTTGTACGCCTGTGACTTACGGCAAACGTGGTGCGTTCAAGTGATCTCTTCAGCATATATGTTGTTATTGACATAACGCAATTTTAATGCGTTTAATATACTTGATAGCATCACATTTTCGTTTTACGTGAAAACATCCAATCAAATAGCAGGGATTTATTTTTCATATACATTTATCCATCCATCCATTTTCTATACCACTCCTGTCCGCATTAGGGTTGCGGATGAGTTGGAGCCTATCCCAGCTGAGATTTACACCCTGGACTGGTCGCCAGTCAGTCGCAGGGCACATACTGTATAGACAAACAGTCATTCACTCAGACATTCACACCTATGGATAATCTAGAAACTGTAATGAACCCAACAGGCATGGTTTTGTAATGCGGGATAAAGCCAGAGTACTCGGAGAGAATTCGTAGTCATTATCAGTGGCACATAAACAATGGTGCATCAAGTGATGTCATGGCTTTGCCGGATGATATTGGAATATTGCCATACACGTTAGAACCAAAACTACTGTTTGACCATTACGTCATATTTTTTCAATGATAGGAAAAAGGGTCCCCACCCATGCTCTACGATGATATCTGGGGATGGCTGCCACATGTGGTTATATGTAAGCCCATGGATATCAAACTTATTTTGGGCGAGGACCACATTGTAGTTTTGGTTTCCCTCAGAGGGCCATTATGATTGTGAAACCATATCAATGTCTAATTGCCTCATCATGTTATTATATATGCAATAATTTAATGGCTATGTAGTTTTGAAATAGAATAATAAAAAATAGTTGCACAACTATTGTTCAGTTTAGTGTTTTTGTAAAGGTGGTTTTGTAGAAAAAATGCTTGCTATATCTCAATGTCATTAAAAGTGAAGGCAATTTTAGTACAGATTTGAGCAAGAAACGAAGTAGAAACATGATTTGCTTTAGCGCGTCACATCAGCAATGATAAGGTGGGTTGGATCTGGTCCCTGGGCCCAGGTTTGGCACTTGAGTGTTAACCACTGTCCTTGGTTCCACAATTACCAATTCACATTTCTAGACCATAAATAAAAAAAAGAAACACGAACCCTAAAACCGAGTTCCAACAACAGGAACTAGGTACTTTTTGGAGGACCACTATGTGTTTGGTCCACGGACACCGAACATCTAAATGTAGTTATGGGGTACTTTAGGAACACTTGCATCTGTGCTTTTTAACGGTACACTGCAGGGAGCTGGAGCCTCTTCCTGCTGACTTTAGGCGAGAGGTGGGGTACACCCTAGACTGGTCACCAGCCAGTCGCAGGGCACATATACTGTAAACAAACAACCATTCACACGCACATTTACACCAAAGGACAATTTAGAGCCTTCAAATGGACCTACTTAATGTTCTTGTTTTTGGAATGTGGGAGAAAGCTGGACTGTGAGGCAGAAGTGCTAACCACTATGCCACTCACTGTGCTTCCCTTTTTATAACACATTTCACACAAATGTTAATTCCTCTAAGAAGACAACACTCGTGCCCATGCTTTTGAAAACCACAGTGCAGAGAGCTGTTGTATCAGCATAAAGTGAACATGGAGATAGACATACAGGCAGGCAAAATGCTTCTTGGAGCACTTTGTCATGTCCTGGCCTCTCAGGAATTCACACACAAAGCACACAGACACACTCACACACACATCTCAGGAGAAACCTGAGAAGTCTAGTGCTGGCGAGGTTAAAGACGCGCTTGTGTGATGACGAGTGTTATCCGGCTGCATGGAATGCTTCGGGCCAAGTTCATAGACAAAATATACTTACTGTGTGTGAACACATGACAACAGGCATCGTTTAATATTATTGTTATCGTTGAGCGGCACGGTGGAGGACTGGTTAGAGCGTCTGCCTCACAGTTCTGAGGACCGGGGTTCAATTGGAGCACTCCGGTTTCCTCCCACATCCCAAAAACATATATGGTAGGTTAATTGACAACTCGAAATTGCCCGTAGGTGTGAATGTGAGTGCGAATGGTTGTTTGTTTGTATGTGCCCTGCGATTGGCTGGCAACCAGTTCAGGGTGTACCCCGCATCCTGCCGGATGATAGCTGGGATAGGCTCCAGCACGCCCGCGACCCTAGTAAGGAGAAGCGGCTCAGAAAATGAATGGATGGATGGATGTTATCTTTGACTTGTACTGAACAGCCAGAAGAGAGACGCGTAAAATTGCTTTCACTATGCCACTCTTACATTGAATCCTCTTACTTTAGCCATGTTGTATTGAAAAGCCTGGACAGAAACGTGTGTACCGATTTCAATAATATGCCACCACTACATCGCGGTAACATCCAGTTCCGGTGCTATATTCAGGGTAAACATTTTTGTGGCACTGTTGAGGTGACTAGAGGCAAAATTAAGATTGTAACGTTTTGCATGTAGCTTGTTAACACTGCTATTCGTGTTGTGCAGCATATGTGCCTTGTTTCCCTCCGCACTCCCACCTTGCTCTGGCACTCAGAAAACAACTGTTATTGCCATCCGAAGTATATTTCCCATATGCCTGAAAATCAGCATGAGAAACTCATAAAACTCACCTTCCTCTGGAACTCGGTTTTATCAGTCCTAAACGTCTGTGTTAAATATGTGAAGCAAACAGGATCCCCCCTACCCCAAAATATAATTTTGCTTCAACCAGTGCAGCTGTTCAAGCTGATTAAACAGATTACACATCGGTAGTACACTCTCTCACACATTAGCTTTAACAGACCTGACTGTGGGAGTGTGCTGTGCATGCTGAGCAGTAAGCGCCACGAAGGAGTGCTGACAGCCTCGCACTCTTGAGCAGCACACAGAGAGATTGGCTTTCAAGGTTTCTCGTCAGGTGCTGAGGGGTTGACACAAGTGTTGTATAGATTGTGAAGTGCGATGCTTACTTGAGCTGTGTTTATATTGATTTTAGGAAAAAGTGGACAGTGGTAGTACACAAGAATATAAAAAGAATGGGGAAAAAAATACAACACCAGCCAAGCACTAGACACCAGAATGCATGGTACTGTTAAATGTATGTTCACTTTGTTTCATTACATGATAAGCAGGTGTTGGATGGGGTGTGGATATTCTTTTTTTGTTTTTGTTTTGTTTTACACTGCAGTGGTTAAAAAGACAGAAGAAAAAACACTTGGGTTATACATTATCCCTGGTACCATTTGTAATGTGAATGGATAAATTAATGCTAACATGGTAACAATTGGTATAGCAAGATAGTAACCTGAGTCGAGAAGGTGCTGAGGCCAATTCATAAGGATTTTACATTTTGCCCCTGCCATCAGTTACTAGTGCATGAGAATTGATCAAATGCTAACATGCTAGAAGTTGCAATGGTACCATATATCAAGATGGGAACCCGAGCAGAGAACGCGGTAAGGCCCATTGATAATATTTGTACATTTAGTTTCACATTTTGTCCTTTTTTTAGGTGCCGTTTGTAATGAGTATGGATAGCATCTATTGCTCGGACCCTGGGTCTAGATCCCCACTGGCTATTTGTGAGGATATAAACAAGCAAATAACGAATCACAATTGAATGGTTACTACTTTACTTTCCCAAATAATAGTCCAGTTCAATAGTCAGTTCAATTTGATTATTTTAAATATATCTATTGGACCTGTAACAGAATCCGCTAGCAGTTTTGACTTACGACTGCTGCCGTTTTAGCTGCCTCTCCATAAAGTTTTTCTTTTTAGTTTAAAATGGCTTACTTTAACGTTGATCCCTCACAGTAACTTGGCCACAGGTACAATCCCGGTTTGTTCTGTTTTGCGCTTATCGTTGGTTCTTTAATCCCCACCGAAAGGACCCAGCTGCTGCTTTTCCAGCTAGCCTTCTGGCTGCTTAGTCTGCTGGCAACTTAGCCACACGAGCTTCACGCTACCGTCTTGCAAACAAAGAGTCGACTTACCCCACATAATTCCTTTGTACAGTATATGCTTCTTCTCTTTGGAGGGCAATACTGACAACACGGTCTAAAACTGACTTAGGTTGAAAAAAATTGCACAAGTGACTCAACTTCTCCCTGCTTGGGTGTATCGATGTTTTAATTACTTGACTAATGAACGCTAATTATATCAGCACTTGGCTGATTAGCGGAATGCCAATAGAAGAATGAAGCGTTATTTACTGGGTTTGTTTTTATTTATTGGCGAAGGAGGGGAAAACCAAATTGCTCACTTTAGACCGACTTTGATGTTTAAAAATGCAGTGGAAGTCCAACACCTTACAATTCGGCCATAAAATTTTGAATTTGACCCAAATTCTCAGGAAAAAGTTGACTTTGGAGTTTGAGCCTCATCGCAAGAGCTCAACGCATCAAAGGATTCTGACAAATTTGGGTTTTTATTTGGATTTCTTTGGGCTTAGTCATAAAAAACGTACTCTGTTTCAACCAACGAGTCAGTGTACTTTGTGAGACTACAGTTCAAGTCTGTGCTTTTTTTTTTTTTTTTTTTTTTAAGTGATGCACTGAGGCGTTTTGGACCAAAACCTTTTTTTTTTTTCACCAAAATAAAACTATTAGTGATGTTACGAGATGTGCCGAGTCTTCAGGCGTGTGTCGAGTAATGAAGGGGGCGTTTCCACAAAGCGCGTATCAAGGCTTCCTTCATTTAGGGGCTGACCCAGAAGTGATGACGTCTGAAGCCTCGGTGTCCGGCTGTTCCACGTGACCGATTCGGGAAGCGCTTCAGGGTTTGCCGTGAGGTTTGACAGCAATCTAAACCCCTCATGCAGGCTCCATTCAAAATGTGTTTTAATTTTTCTTTGTTTTTTTTAATTTTAATCTTTTTTTTAATTTTTTTTTATTTTTTATTTTTTGGCGGCACGGTGGACGACTGGTTAGAGCGTCAGCCTCACAGTTCTGAGGACCCGGGTTCAATCCCCGGCCCCGCCTGTGTGGAGTTTGCATGTTCTCCCCGTGCCTGCGTGGGTTTTCTCCGGGCACTCCGGTTTCCTCCCACATCCCAAAAACATGCATGGTAGGTTAATTGAAGACTCTAAATTGCCCGTAGGTGTGAATGTGAGTGCGGATGGTTGTTTGTATGTGCCCTGCGATTGGCTGGCAACCAGTTCAGGGTGTACCCCGCCTCCTGCCCGATAACAGCTGGGATAGGCTCCAGCACGGCCGCGACCCGAGTGAGGAGAAGCGGCTCAGAAAATGGATGGATGGATGGATTTTTTCTTTTTATAGCGTGGTCAGCTCAGTTTGGATGAAGACTGTGTAGTTTGTATAGGCTAATAGAGTTTGGAGTGTTGACAGCAGTTTGGACATAGCTTGGACACTAGCGATCGTGAGCGATTCCATGTCACTCCTCAGAATCCTTGGAAATGGGCTACTGCCTGCTAACCCAGCACCCTGGTCTGATAGCCCAACTGTTGGTGCACTACCTCTCAACCCGCGGTATGGTGGTTACCTGCGTTCAAACCCCAAGCAAGACCGCACTGCATAAGGAACTATCATTGAGGCTTATCAATTACTTTTGTTTATCAAAAACTGCAATTTCCACCATTTCTTATTTTATTCATGGGGAAAGTATTGTGTTCACAGAAAGTAAGGTAAAATAAAACCTCACTGGGAGATGGGAGAAATTACTGTACCCCAATTTAAAAGTCTTGCTCTTGAATGAATCACTTAACTGAAATAAATGATGATAAACTGTTATTTCTAAATAAGCACATTCAAAATCCTCTGCCCTCTTAAGCCCATGCCATTTTCCCAAAGTGACAGAAATACATTATACAACCTTTCATATCAGTGATGATGAAAATTTTAAGCACACAGAATATGTTTAAAATATATATATTTTACACTTTATGTTGGGAAATGACTTGGTCAAACATTGTTTTGTAATAGATAGTCATTCACAAGAGCGAAAAAGACGCACAAATCCAACGCAGCACATACTGTATGTTGTAAAGATACAGGTGCCTGTGATTATGCACATGGCCAGCAGGTGGTTTCGTGTGCAATGAAGTGTCAAGAAATGAACCATTACTCAAACCAATGGCTGAGGTGTTATAATGCTTCATGAAGCTTCATCTCGCCATCACTAAAAACTACTCTCTATGTCTCATGCATAACATGTCACATGTTGATGACTGACAGCCAGTGTGTGTGTGTGTGTGTGTGTGTGTACACATCAGAGTATTGAATTCTTTACTATTAACAAGCAATGCCCTGTAGAGCTTTGCAGACTATCCAGTTGAATTGACTGGCAGGTGACTTTATTCCACACACCCTACACTCATGGTTTGATAATGACATAGAGCCATAGTGTCATAAATCAACCATAAATGGGAAATAACACATACATTCGACAAAATACTAGTAACATAAACACACATTAATAACAAAGATGAAGTATTTTTTTTACTGTAATAATTCAGATTTGTGTGTCGCAATTAATTATTGGAACCATGTGGCTTTTCCATCATCATGCTTTGCAGCTACTAGCCCAAACTGAGCATCCTTATTGTTGCCCAAACTCGCTGCTTTCCGCTGTTTGGGGGTGGAATGCCTTTTTGCATTGCATTACATTCTCATGTCATCAGTGGTTAACTTACTGTATTTTAGAGTTGGGAAAACTAACTTTGAAATCCCAAAAAATCAGAGGTCGACCAGCATACCGAAACAGACACCATAAAATATACACCAAAACAGGGACACTAAAACAGACACCCTAAAATTGGAACCCTAAACGTAGACCTTAAACAGGAACCCTAAAACAAATTTAGAGATTCCATCCACTGTAGTCAGAGTTTTATTTTGTAGTTATCTTAGTTTAGTGTTAATTGTTAAGAATTTGATCCTGGAAGGGATTACTTCCTCCGGGGACCCTAAAATAGTGACCCTAATATAGAGACGCTAAAACAAGTCAGCCTTAAGATGAGTACCCAAAGAAAGAGACCCTAAAACGGGGATCTGAAACAGAGACTCTAAATTGGGGTTTCTGCTATCATCACACTTGGCGTTTAATCACATAATTTGTCTGTCTAGATTTATTAGATTTTATAATATTGTCATTGATCATTACATGGATTCCAACTATCTTGTTGTGCACTTTCAAGGCTGTGATGTTTTGTTGTTTTTAATGACGACAAGCCCTTCATGCTGGACGGCTTTGAGAGATGTGATCAATTCTCATCCCGCCTCCAAACTCATTAAGGGCCTCATCGGCTAGCTCATTGCTGCCTGCAACTTTTAGTCAAGGACGGCGCGAAAGTGACAACGTGCTGAACTCGGCAAAAAAAAAAAAAAAAAAGTCTAAACAAAACAGGGTGGCACGGAGTTGACCGGATTCTGCGGCATCCTCGTGGCCCGCCATTATTAGTGTGTGTTTGTGCATTGGAGAATTGGCTGCTCGAGTCTAGCAGAGCCAGCTTGCATAGAAACATCTATTCATATAAACAAATTTCCACAGAGTTTGTTCTGGTACATCTCCTCAGTGACCCTTTTGTAGTAGAAAAAACGTGTCTCAGCATTCCCAAAAACTCTTTTTCACTGCTTGTAGAAGCTGGCATTTTTCAATCTCTTCCACCCAGTGTTGTTGTTCTGTACAAATCAGCAGTATGGACCCTAAAACAGGGACCCTAAACAACCTTCCACCGTAGCTACATTTTTATTAAAATGGGGACTCTAAACAGGAACTTTATAATGGGACCGTAACAAAGGAACCCAAAAATGGGCACCCTAAACCAGAGACCTAAATTGGGGACCCTGAAACAGGGACACTAAAATGGGGACTTTCACACTGCCTGTAAAAGCTGGCCATTTAAGGTTGTACAAAATGTCAGGTGTGTCAAGTACAACATGAACTTCTCAGTACCATATGACAAAGGAATTTTTCAGAGGTTTTCAGGCTCGCTATTGATGCTTTTCCAGTACCAAAAGCAGGTGCTACCAGGTTTTATTTATAGTACAGCTACAAATAACGAAAATAATCATTGCCGTATTATTATGCTCTGGAGTCTCCGCTTTGCTGCAGTGCTCCGTTTTCTTGCTGCCCTCAGTCTCCTCTTCAATGACAACAATAAACACACACTAACGTTTGCTTACCCTGTTGCTGTGCCTTAGCTCTGGACGCTACAGTGTATTGTAGTCCATAGTCTCCACTTTGCTGGAGTCGCGGTCAGTCTCCCCTTGGATAAAAGTTGCCTCCTTGCCAAGGCTCAGATGTAAATACAAGAGACTCTCGTTATCATCCATTTGTGTTGTTGGTCAGCGTATCTTTTCCTGAATTATGCTTTCTGCACTTTCCTGCGGTGTGTGCGTGTGTGTGTGTGTGTGTGTGTGTGTGTGTGTGTGTTTCCTGGGCAGTAGGATCACCATGCAGTTGCCAATCCATCCCATCCATCCATTTTCTGAGCCTCTTCTCCTCACTAGAGTCGCGGACGTGCCGGGCAGGAGGCGGGGTACACCCTGAACCGGTTGCCAGCCAATCGCAGGGCACATACAAACAAACAACCATTTGCACACACATACACACCTACGGGCAATTTAGAGTTGTCAATTAACCTACATGCATGTTTTTGGGATGTGGGAGGAAACCGGAGTGCCCGGAGAAAACCCACGCAGGCACAGGGAGAACATGCAAACTCCACACAGGCAGGGCCGGGGATTGAACCCCGGTCCTCAGAACCGTGAGGCAGACGCTCTAACCAGTCGTCCACCATGCCGCCGCAGTTGCCAATATGCCTAGAAATACAAACTACAATACATGGAAGCTTCACAGAGATGCTAATAAAATGTAATGCATCTGTTGTAAAACTGTCACATAAGGAGACAGAAAGACAGCTGTTTTTTTTTTACTTTTGCTCTTCTTATAGTACAGGTAGTTTTCCAATTACAGCTTGAGTGTGCTCACGTGGCCTTTCACCTCGACACGCCACAATCAGCATCATCTCTCGCCTTGATTTTAACCCTGTGATAGCCTGAGAAATGTCAGCCGCGCCCTCGTCAATATGGCCCATAAGAGTGCTTTTCTTCGGAGAGCCTCGATATGGATGGAAACATCATAGCCCATCATGTTTTGTTAAGGCGTCCATTTTAGAGTGCTTTGCGAGAGGTCTGCTCAGTCACACTGACTGTTGTAATGTGATACATTCTCCACATTTAGCTTATAAAATCCATCGATCCATCCATACATTCCGTATTGCTTATCCTCACGAGGGTCATGGACATGCTGGAGCGTATCGCAGCTATCTTTGGGCAAGAAGCAGGGTACACCCTGAACTGGTCGCCAGCCAATCGCAGGGCACATATAAACAAACAACCATTCACACGCACATTCACACCTACGGGCAATTTTGAGTTTTCAATTAAGGAAACCACAGTACCTGGAGAAAACCCATGCAGGCACGGGGAGAACATGCAAACTCCACACAGCTGAGGCCGGATTTGAACCCGGGTCCTCAGAACTGTGAGGCAGATGTGCTAACCAGTCGATCACCATGCCGCACTAAATAAGATTAAATGATGGATAATAATACAAAATAAATGTACCCCAAATTCTACCAAGGGCTAACTGAATAAATATACTATTACAGAGTTCTATCACAAATTGTAACTTAATTGAAGAAAATATAGTTAATGCATAAAACACAATAACAGGCTGTAAGCACTGACTTTTCATTTGAAAATCCCCGTCAATATAGTGAATTGTCAAGGAAGTTCTGTTTTATTGGTCAATCATGCACGGTGACAAACTGCAAAAAACTTGACAGTTGTGATTTCCCTCTCTATTTACTGGAGTTTTTCGATTGCGGTCAGGCCAGCCGAAAAGTTGAAGTCAAGGCAGCCGCTACAAGGATTGTTAATTGTGGCCTACCGTGACACGTCACCTCTTCCCCAACATGCTAAGAGGGCCAACTTCAAAGTAAAAGCGTCATATATTACTGCATTGGACATTGATGCCATTTTAAGCTTTTATTTTGAGGTTGGCAACGGAGCCTTAACCGTATGTTCGCCCCCTGGTTGGCTGTTGCGGGGACTTCTGCAAATGAAGCACTTTTCATATGCAGCAGTACCATCCATCCATCCATCCATTTTCTGAGCCGCTTCTCCTCAATAGGTTCGCGGGCGTGCTGGAGCCTATCCCAGCTGTCATCGGGCAGGAGGCAGGGTACACCCTGAACTGGTTGCCAGCCAATCGCAGGGCACTGCAGCAGTACCCACATTTTAAATTTAAAAAATCGCAGACGAGCAGAGTCATTTCATCGTAGCTGCCAAAATCGCGATCACGAATAAAATTTCATTAATTGTGCAGCCCTGATATGGATATAAGATAACATCTTATTATATATATATATTTACTATATTAATGTACTTTTAAACTTATAGGCCCCTGTTCTCAGGTGATGTAGCATTGATATGCAAATGTTTTTCCGGTTTCCAGTTGCGGTCCTGTGTGACTGTGTAGCGTTATTGTGTATTATATCAGACACTTATTAATTTGCCTACTATTTTGTTCTTCAAAGTTGGGTGCTTTTGGACGATTTTCAGCTGAAAATTCTGTGCATCACTAATTGTAACGTGTTATTGACCCACAGTGTCGTAGAACACCGCAGACATCTCCAGCTATTTGAAGCGTCCCGGGCATTTTTCCTATTGTCACCATGGGTTGCTTATATCAACAAGTTACTCACCACCTCAAAAAAATACCCAATGACTGTCATGCCGAACATTCTCAGAAAGCTTGTGTGGTGAAAATTGCTCTGTTGTCTTGGATTCATGTTTATGCCCCGTTCGCCTCCGCTCGTTGACATGAGATCATCCCATCGAGAAAACACTGGAAAGCCTCCGATATAATGTAGTGATCCTCAAAGCTCGTTGCATAAACATCACTATGCTGTAATACAGCACTATTGAATATAATAACTAGTCATGGTTTTGGGGTTTTATAAACAGCTGGCCCAAAAGTCATAGGATGGCCTTTTATAACCACCCTTTGCCACAACCGGGCTTACCCGCTGTCTTTTCCAATTGTGTTGTTGTGACGAGCTCCGTCAAACAACTCCACTAGGTCACAATTAGGCCTCAGACAGCCGCTCTCGACACGTCATCCATTTTGTTTAATGACAGTGCGTGTCATCCGGAGGAGTCCTGGCGGTCGGGCAAATTCTCGCAACTCGCTGATTAAAAGGACGCGATAAATCGGCATGAGTCTCTTCTGCCTGCGAGTCAACTCTGTGCAAACATATGCTTTACCCGAGTGGTATTTTTTTCACATTATAGAGCTTCTTCTTCATTCCTGTGCTGTTATTTCTTTGTGTTGCTCTGCAGGAGGTCGCTAGACTTGCTGCCTTGTGATTTCTAAATTCCAGCTTCTATTTTGCGGGATAGAACATTTTTCTCTGTAAGTCTAACATTAAAATGTAGGAGGGACAAGATATGGACATTGTGTTGTGTCGTGTCTTAGTCTTGATATACACTAACCACAAAAAGTCAAGCATATTTAGCTTTAGGGGGAAATTGCAGGATGAACCTAAAATGCACTTTTACCTTCACAGGTTATCTTAATTTGGCCTTCTTTTAAACTTTCTGTAGATCTATTCAGTGTTTCAGTAATTTGACTTGAGCAATACATTTTTAAGGAGGTCCACTTCTATGCCTTTCTGTGACTCTTCCAGTCTCTCTGTATTGCTGTTCCATATTGTATAATATTTCTATAAATAGCCTGCCAACCCATCAAGTGTGAAATTAAGCAACCAAGTAAACCTTTTTTGAGCGGCCTCTTTCTGACAATGTTTCTCTTTGCTCCTGGATTAAAAAACAAAACTGTAATTGGAGTTAATGATTTGTCATCTGAATAATTTTTTAGGAGAAAATTACATAACATGATTTAATATCCAATAAGTCTGTACAGTATCATGAGTTACAGGAATTCCAACCCTGTGTAAATAATTTACCATGTCCAAGAAATTCAGTCTTTTAATGTGCACTTTGAGAAAATCAGCCACTGTCTGCAATTGTTTGCCGTGGTTCACTCACTGCAGGATTTAGGAAGTGCTCCCTTCCTGACAGGAAGTGTTTACAGCTTGGCGACATTCCCTTTTTAACTCGACTAGTTTGTGCTCGCCTCCTTGTCTGCTAAAATGTATAACAAATGATTAAATGTTCGCAGCTGTTCTGGTTGGAGCAAACCCATGGATGTCATAATAGTGACAAATAGTGATTGCCCAGTGGTGGTCGGACACACCACTGACGATGCTGCTTTGTTGGTAACGGATTGGCGATGGTCACTGAAAGCCTCAGAGCTAAATGGCTGCGATTCCAGCCTTGTCTGAGCGTCGTCCAATGGCATCTGCGCAAGAGGTTATCTGAGGCCATGCTTCATCATCAACTTGTCTTCACGTGAAAAATCTAGAGCTTTGTTTGCCTTCTTGTGGCTCTGTAAATCAGTGGTTATCATTTTTTATTTTTTTTGCAAACCAATACCAAATTAAATCAAAACAATATCTTGCATACTCATGAATGCCATGGGAATTTATTTTGAAAATTTGAACCTAAATACTCACGGCCTGTTAAATAGAACGTAAATTAACCAGGTTCAATTGAATTCCATGTAATATTCATCTATCGTCGCTAACTGAAGTCCAGCGCTTGCACGGAACAACATGGCTGCGAACAGAGTGGTGCTACTTTACAAAAGCACAGTCAGTGTTGCCAACTTAGCAATATTTAGCGGCCTTACGACCGCTCTAGTGACTATTTTTCAAATAAGCAACTAGCAAGTTTAATTCCCACTAAGAAACAAACAACATGAGTAAAATTATTTTTTGTTGGTTTATGTATGACAAGAAATGAGTCAGCTGCTGGAAGCCAATCACTGAGTCAATCACACTGAACATTTTCAAAGACATTTTTTTTTGTGGCAAAAGGAGTGATTGCCAAGTTGGGAACTAGACCAGAGGTATATGCTTCCAAGCCGCAAATATTTTGCAGGGATATAAAAATTATGTGACAATCATATCAGAGCTTTTAGTTGGCCCAAAGTTAAGGAAGGTAGGAGTAATTGGTTTAGTATGTGTGTTTTATTGGTGCACCAGTCCCCATAAATAGGTATGCACTCACCTCGTACCCCAGTTTGAGAACCACTGCTATAAATGATGTTGTTTTGTAGTGCGCTACTTTCAGCTTAATACGACGCAAAACTCCTCAATATGCATCAGCATTCTTGGATGTTAGCCCTTTTCCTCTATTTTAGCCTACTCATGCATTGTCAAGGAAGAAAAACTCAAAGTAACATTTCCCTTGTAATTACACCGCATGCGGGATTAACATAGTTTATAACTTTAAACATTCCGCCGCTGCACTAGCACTATTCTACTGCAGCAATGCCGCCAATAAACCTATCACAGGAGGTCCAGGGGGTGGTAAAGGAAGGAAATTGGGTGCCGTCGAGCGTGTCGCTAAGTACTTCATCTTGAATATCTATCGTATATTAAAGGAACTTTTTATGCGGCGCAACCCAGGCCTCCACTCTAGTCTCGTGTGAACTGAAGCCCTAAAACTGGCTGTACGCTATACGTGATGTTTTTAAATCCCAACTCATGCTCCACAAGTAAATCCTGGAGAGAGTGGTGATGTGTGTGTGAAACTGTAATCAACTGTCTAACAATCAAAAAGACGTTCAAGCTGCATGTGGACAAAATACAATTGCTAGTAAAGGGGAAGAAGGCTTGCTCAAATAATGTCATACTTAGTGTTTTTCATTTGATTGTTTAAGATAGGGCGACTGGTTAGCACATCTGCCTCTCAGTTCTGAGGACCCGGGTTGTAATCCGGCCTCTCCTGTTCGGAGTTTGCATGTTCTCCCCGTGCCTGCGTAGGTTTTCTCCGGGCACTCCATTTTCCTCCCACATCCCAAAAAAATGCATGGTAAGTTAATTGAAGACTCTAATTTGCCCGTAGGTGCGAAAGTGAGTGCGAATGGTTGTTTTTTTATGTGTCCTGCGATTGGCTGGTGACCAGTCCAGGGTGTATCCCCCCTCTGGCCCAGAGTCAGCTGGGATAGGCTCCAGCACGCCTGCAACTGTAGTGAGGATAAGCGGTATGGAAAATTAATGAATGAATAAATGTTTAAGAAAATGATTTTGGACCGAAAATTCTGACTTGACTGGACACTGAATGTTCGGGTTGATTTTGTTCCTGTGCATGACAGTAATGCCAGTTTCAAGCTAATGCCAAAGACGGTATGGATGGATGGAAGATGAAGGCATTCTAATTGTCTATGACAAAATGTCTGCAAATCACTGTCGGACCGGAAGCTGCCAATGGCTCCTCATTCCCTGCATACACTGCACAATTGGAATGTAAATAAGACTCCACAAAGGGAATAACAGTACAAATATCAGACTGGTGTGTAAATTCATCCATCCATTTTCTGAGGTGTTTCTCCTCAAGGGTCGCGGGAGTGCTGGAGCCTATCCCAGCTATCATCGGGCAGGAGGCGGGGTACACCCTGAACTGGTTGCCAGCCAATCGCAGGGCACATATAAACAAACAACCATTCGGACTCACATTCACACCTACGGGCAATTTAGAGTCTTCAGTTAACCTACCATGCATGTTTTTGGAATGTGGGAGGAAACCGGAGCGCCCGGAGAAAACCCACGCAGGCACGGGGAGAACATGTAAACTCCACACAGGCAGGGGATTGAACCCTGGTCCTCAGAACTGTGAGGTAGACGCTCTAACCAGTCGGCCACCATGCCGCCTGGTGTGTAAATTGAATGAGGAAAAATATTGATTATCAGGAAGAATAAAAGAGGGGATGCCATTTGGAATAACAACAGGAATCTTAATTGTTGCATCAGAAGGGAATTGGATTACCACAAAAGGAATAAAAGTGGGAATATTAGGAGGGACACCATCGGAATAAGGGAGCCAATAACAGAGGGAGTATCAGTGTGAAGACACTGGGAATAACAGAGAATGTTCGAGGGAATTTACAATGGAATACACAAAACGAACAACAGTGGGAATACCAACAGGAATGTCATCAAGGCGACAAGACTTCATAGCACCCAACCTGACTTGACTTGAAATCGACTGCAAATCAGAAGTTTCTTTCATTGAAACTTGACTTGAACCAGACTTGATTAAGAGAGGTATACCTCTCTTAATGGGACTAGGTTGAGTGGGTTTGAAAGCTGGAGGTCAACAGTTTCCCACTGCATGGTACATACAATGGTGCCAAGTGTTCCGGTGTGACCGTATTTTGTTGTTGTATTGTTCTGTCGTTACGGGGAAGTCGAAAATTGTCCGCACTCTGGAGAGGACGAGACAACATGCGTGGTAGGTTTTCCAGAGAGCGAGTGGCTATCACGTGCTTGGCCTCTAAATACCGTGGCAAGTGATTGGCTGACATAAGATTTGGACTCAACCAGTCGCGATAACAGTTATTGATAATGTTATCGCGTTTTCCTCCATGTAAAAAAAACTAGGTTCAAGCCCGCAGCTACGTGTCTGCGGCTGGCTAGCTGCTAATGTGGGTAACACGCCGCCCCTCTAAAAGTCACTAATCATCGCCTCCATGGCAGCGATCAAAGTACAATTAAGGAGTAATTAACAGAAGACCGCTAAGCCATGCTAAACTGGCACTAAGCTATCCTTAAATGTTGTCATGAAACACCAAAATAAGTGATTGGGGCTACAGTACAATTTTCGCTTAAATCACTTAAAAACCCTAGCCTCGCGTTTTACAGTTCAGTATTTAATTTAAGAACAGTAAATGTGCTTTTTTATGACTAAAAGCTCAGCTTCTGTATTTTTGGACGGTATTTTAATGTTGGACATTATGGGGGCACTTGGAGAGCTAAATATTTTTTGAGGTTGCACTTGGTGTAAAAAGTTTGTGAACCACTGGCTTAGGGTTGCGGTTACAGGTTCAGGGTTATGTCAATTTGACCAGAGTAGTAAGACAGAAGGTAACATGTATTTTTGAACAAATTACTGATACATGATGTACAGCTGCAGTCTGCATCTGCATAGAGGATGACCCAGCTGCACTCCAAATGTCATACAAACCATTAAATTACAGATTCTGCCGCCTGGATATTTACAGCTATGCCGTGTGTTGCCACTGCAGTCTGGTCAATGATATCACAGCTCTGGAAGCTTTCCTATGCAAACTACGCACAGCTATAAACATGGCTGCTATATTAAAGCTGCCCCACATAGGCAGGAATGCAAAGCTCTGAAGCACCGACGTCAAATGTGTTCCTAATCTCAAAGTGGGAGTGGGGTGGGTAATAAATTTGCTGTAAGCGGTGCGGCACAGATGTCTCTAAGGGAGATGAAACTAATGACTGCGCATGTTCAACATGGAATCCTTTCAACATCTACCAAAAATGCACTCCTCAGGCTGAATTGCAACTAAAACAGAAGATACTTTTACGAATATATTATAGGCACGTTTAGAAGAGCTGTAACCTTGCTTTTACCATTGCCCCCCTCCCCCCTTCACTTACAACCCCAATTCCAATGAAGTTCGGATGTTGTGTTAAACAAATTAAAAACAGAATACAATGATTTGCAAATCATGTTCAACCTATATTTAATTGAATACACTACAAAGACAATATATTTCATGTTCAAACTGATAAACATTATTGTTTGTTTTGCTTGACAATCTCATTCACGTGTACACAAATTCCTGCGCCGAAGTGATTCTTCAATTAGATTAAAGCAAAGAAAATGAATTCACCTGCAAAAAAAAAAAACAATCCACAATTTCCCTCAAGTGAAGTGCTCACACAGCTTGATTGAGAAAAATGTCTTCATAGTAAATAAAATAGCATGATTACCTTCTCTAGTCTCTCAGTAAGCCTTTAGAGGAAGGACATAATTCTCCCTGAAAATGTTAAAGCAGCAGTTGTGATGCTTTTGTAAATATAGTCCATAAAGTTTAATTAAAGTCTGCTTTGTGTTGGTGGTAAAACACAGTCCTCCGGACCATCTTCTGAATTTGTCTGGGAGATATTTAATGCAGCTCAGTTCTTTGCAAAGGGTGCTGTGATGAATGGTAACTAGACTTGCCGCTGACAAACACAACAGTACTGATTGCGGTAACGGCATTGTGCCAAATGATTTACATAAAACGGCCAAGCACTTTGCGATATGATCAGTGGTTTGGAGAGAGACAACAATTAATCAATTAATCAATCGGTGTAATTTTGAAACGATTTTTTTTTAAATCGCACAGTGGGATAGTGGTTTGCACATCTACCTCAGAGTCAGGAGATCCAGGTGTGGAGTGTGCAATGTTCTCCCAATGCTGGTTGGCTTTTCTCCTGGTACTATGGTTTCCTCCCAAATCTGCAAAATAAGCTTCGTAGGTTGATTGAAGACTCTAAATTGTTCACAAGTAAGAATGTGAGTGTAAATGGTTGTTTTCCTGTATGTGCCCTACAATTGACTGGTGACCTGTCCAGGGTGTACTCCACCACCTGCCCAAAGGGATAGGCTCCAGTTACCAGCTATAGAACATGGATTAATGGATGGCTGTAAATCTGCTTCAACTGGTGATTCGCTCTATGATAACCTGCATTCTACTTAAAGTGCCATAAAACAGGCCAAAACAATGTCTCGACACACCACAGAAAGTGTAATGTTAACAAGCCAGACAATTAATGAATGGATAGAAAAAAATGCAAAGTATGTGAAATCAGGCTTCAAAATGGTAAACAATTGAGACATTCTTTGAGCTTCCAGACTCTGTGGGCATGTCGCTGGTTGCTCTGAATATCCCACCTCCAGCTGTCAATCAGCTTCTTCTATTACGGCTCCTACCTATCTGCGCATAGCCTTTTCACGGGCTGCAGAGAATCATTCTGCCCCTCTTTTTCCGTTGAAATTCAGCAGGCCGTTAATCGACGGAGGGATTTGTTGCGAGGAGAAGCGGGGGGAGGATTCAGTACTATCTTGTTCTCAGTCTTTACACATTTTCATCACTCCAAACATATTTTAGTGTATTTAGAAACAAAACAAAGATTTACATTTTGGGCCACTTTAAGTCTTGTAGGTGTCAGTAGTGCCTGTTTCTCAAATTTTGGGTTTTTGGTTCATGTAAGACACTAAATTCTTCAAAAGTGTGAGTGTGAATGATAGTTTGTGCCCTGAGATTGATTGGCGACCAGTCCTGGTTATACCCCGACTTTCGCCCAAAGTCAGCTGGGATAGGCTCCAGCTAATCCTTGACCCAAATGAAAGACAAGTGGTATAGAAAATAGATGATTCAACAGTGCTGATTGTGGTAGTCAGTCTGAAGCTGCCAGTTGTTGCTCGTTCTCCTCGTGAACTACTGTACATATTCAGCAACGCCCAACAAGGCTCTCAATTCTGGCTTGAAACAGGCCTCATTCGCATGTGTAATCAGCTTTTACTCTACCTGGATCACAAAGCTTTAGCTTATGTGGACCTTTTTGGACAATTCCATCCTTCCAACTTTGTGGGAAACAATTGGGAAAGACCTTTTCTATTCCAGGGTGACTGACCTCACAAAGATTCATCTAAATAAATGGACAAAAAGTCCCACAGAAACTCCATTAATCTTCTAGGGCAGGGGTGTCAAACAATTTTTTGTTGTGGGCCATATTCTAGTTACGGTTTCCCTCAGAGGGCCGTTATGACTGTGAAACCATAAAAATATTTAATCGCCTCATCATATTTACACACAAAATTTATGAACTAGTTTTGAAATCAAGGGTAATGGGTTTTTTCAACCATTGTTCATGTTTGGTAACACAAACACATCGTAATCATTTATGTGAAGAGACTGATTTCTCACAACAATTAGGAACCTGATAAATATCAATATGTAACACTTTATTCCAGTGGTGTCAAAACTTTTTTGCCCCAAAATCTACTTTTCAAGCAGCCAACCTCCCGCGATCTACCTTTTTTTGGGTGGGGTGGGGGCCACGACCATGTCTCCATGTCTCCAGAGCGCTACCAGTGAGCTAAAATTCTGGGCCGCCGATTCTGGGACTTGCACAACACAACATAATTAACAATGTAAATGTTTTTGTCATTACCCGAGTTTACTCCGATGACTTGCACTGAAGTGAATCAGCCAGGGATGGGTAGTCAGTGTCATATTTTCCATGCACACTCCTAAAATGCCGCTCCACATTTCCGTTCTTTGGTAATGCGATGGCAGACTGGCAGATGAGGCATACACATTTCAAAAATGTCATCGTGAAAAAATAGTCCTCGTCCCATTCCGTATGAAAGTGGTAAGTTTTTGTCTTCTTACTTGGTCTAGCTCCCCCACTAATTTTTATACCCTTTCTTAAGTTAAGAAAACACTGAGAGATAAAAATTGGAGTTAACTCACTGACTTGCTTGTTAGTTTTGACACACTTGGCGCTGTTGTTTGCGCATCTGCAGTTACCTTTTAGTAGCGTTGTTTGCGCATGTGCGTGTGTCAGATTCAGATATCATCGATTATATATGTATATCAATCAAGCAATGGGAGGGATGATAGGCTGTCTTTTTTTTTTTTATGTCAAGCGATGTCATGCGATCTACCGCGATCGACGCATTGAGCACCCCTGCTTTATTCCTATAAATTGCTGCCAGTGTTTACATTTTCAAATGATCACTCCTACAACATTCCATGAAAATCACAATGTCGCGGGCCCTCATCGTCCATTTTCTGTTCCTTTAGTTGTTTGGGCTCCATATGCAACCTTTCTACTGCATACTACCTGTTTTGCTCACTGCTATTTGCCTTGTTGATTTTCCAAGTTGTACTGTGGGAAACTGAGGTTTTTTTTAAGACTTTATAGGCCCATTTTTTTTTCAGAAAATCTTACCCAGGTGAACATTCATCTGTTGAGCAAATCTGAATTCTACATTGCAAGGTTATGCGCAACTGTCATTCAAACTCAAGGTATTTGTTGACTTTAACTGTTTGGCGGTTGAACAACTGGCAAATTCAACTGCACAAGATTCATGAGTGCAATGCTTGGCCTCTGCTCAGAGTATTATTTTCCCTGAAATTGCTGGTCTCAAACGCCCAAGGTGTTTGGTTGAATAAGGATTCCATGCAGAAGACCCTTGGTACCTGAATTGTTCAGTGATTCAGTTGATTGCAGAATTCAACCTTGCGAGATTCATGCAAGTTAATCTCAAAGACCGCTCAAAGTCTGGGTTCTTGTGGACTTTAAAGGTGCATTGTTCCCCAAAAGATGTTTGGTTAATTCAAACATGCTGAGCTAATGTTAGCATCTGTTTTTTTTATATTATTTTATTACTATTATTTTTTGTTGCTTTCTTGCATGTTACCTGCAAATTTAACAATACTGTGTAAATGACGAGCTAATGAGCAACCAATAGTGTTTTTGGTTCGGCACCATTGCAACCACGACTGACCGGGTAGTAGAAATAGTACATTGTAGTACATATATGGTTTTGCTAATGGAAATCCCTCAATAGTGAATAGAGCTGAGTAGGTACCGTGCAGTGGAGAAGGGAAAATAGTAGGGGTGTAACGATTCGTTTTAACAATGATTCGATTCGTATGGTTGCCGAGTCGATTCATGGATGATATTGGTTCATTTAGAACGATACGATCCGAAACGATTCAGTGGCTGGAAATCGATTCAATAAGTTTTTAACAAAAAACTCATACAGTGTGACTGTGAAATAAATATCTGCATACAGAACAGTGCAGATGAAATGTCCTAGATTCCTGTTGTTTCTTGTAAGGGTATGCAGTCCAATTAATTATGGTCATTAAATATAGAGATTTACCTGATGCACTTTCCTTTTGTGTCTCTTATTTAATATTATACTGTATGTGTTTTCTAATTGGCTATGAGTCTGCTAAATGGATGGATGTATTGCTTTGCAAAAAAACAAAGGGGAAAACAATAACTTATTTATATTATTTCAGCTTTGATTATATTGTTGCACCATTTTATTTTCTAAAAAATAGCTGTTTAATTGGTGTTAGAATTATGAAGGGGTCTTTGGAAAAATATCTCCACTGTAAGGTGTCCCTAGCTGGACCCAGAGTTTGACAATCCCTGTTCTAAACTGTTAAATAGTATTAGCTATAAACGAAGGACTGTGAGGTTTTCATGAGGTACTGTAATTTCTTGTGTATAATGCGCACCCATGTATAATACGCACCCCCAAAGTTGACCTAAAAATTATGGAAAGGAATGACTAGATCATGGGTGTAGAAAATAGGCTTTACACGATCAGGATTTTTGGGGCCGATCAGCGAGTTTAAAAAAACGATAGCCGATCACCGATCCGATCACAAGGTGGAGGAATGTGTCTATTTAAATGACATGTTAATTTACTGTAAATACTTGTGTACTTAATTGCTCAAAAAATTATATTCACAATAATGTATCTTTGTTCATCTATTTATGCCAGTGAGGCATAGTGACAGACAGAACAAATGAATGGTCTTCTAATAGATGGCAGGAAGTAAAGGTGTGTGTTTGTTGGTGTGTCGTGAGATTTTTCAATTGTAAAATATGTTCCTTGGCTCCATAAAGGTTGGGTATCACTGCTCTAGTCAGATTGTGTATTCTAAACAGTCAGGTCAAACCAACATTACAACATGACAGAAATAATGGGTGCTAACCTACTGTAATTAAATTACTTTATTTAATTAAATTACTTCACCCGCACCGAAACTTTAGAGCATGATTCGACAGAACGGTGGCATGTTTATCTACAACCATCAGTGCTAGCAGTAGCTTGCTAGGCTACATAACGTTTTGTTGCCTGCTTGCGAGCCGTATCGTATTAAAAGTACGTGAACATACCTCAAGCGTGTCCTCTCCTGTCCTGAGCACCGGTGACCACCAACACTCGTTTTTGCCCATTTTGTCCTTATGATGGTGTTATAACAATAAATAACAAGATGTTATTGCAGTAGTCTGACATAGTGCAATCTTGAAAGAGCAGATTTGTCTTGTAGTCTGATCCGGGAATTACGTGTTGTCTGTCTCAGACGTGTTGTCACACTGCCGACATGTATTTTTTTTTTTTTTAATTTAAAAAAAAAAAAAAACAACTTCATTGGCCATCAGAAATTTACAGTACTACGTCAAAAGACATGCGACAAGGCTAAAAATAAACTAGCTTTCGGATTCAAATATACTGTGCACGATGGCGACGCAGAGTAAATGTCTTTTGCGGACGTCATTGATTGGATCGGCGAATTATGACATTAAAGCCGATGAGCCGATCAGCATAAAATGCTAATTATCGGCCGATACTGATCAGGCCAATAAAATCAGTGTAAAGTCTAGTAGAAAAGAAACTGAAGAAGAGACGAAGAAGAAAGTAGCGCTGACAATGATAACTGCTGTGTGCTAACTGAAAAATCAAGCAAAGTAGAAGGAACTATATTTGATTTTCTTGGAAACACATATACACCTCTAGATAAAGTCTGGCGTGTTTAAATCCAGTGCGTTATTTCCTAGTATCAATACAATCGATTGATTACCCTTTAAATTTATTTAAATTGACATATTTATGTCCGAAAGGCTAACTTGCCAAGCACAGATCGAGCCAGTTGGATCGCAGGAATATAAATCGATACATCGATATAATGAATGAATCATTACACTACTAGACATTCGTCGTGTGTCATCAAACAAGTCTGTTGCTGATATTTTTCCCTCCATGTAAATTTAAACTATTCTGGGTAGAGTAGATATTCCTTATGAATGTCAAAACAGTTGTATCTTGTAAATAAATAAGATAAATATAAATAGATAAATAAATAAAAATGTCCTTCCATCGTCTCCTCCCTCCTTTGTCTGCAGCACTCCTGCTGTTTGCCTGTTTTGCATTCTGACAAACAAAATAGCAGTAGTGCCAAGGATTAAAAAAAAAAAGCCTTTGAAAGGCTATAACGCAATTGAGGTGCTAAGCACTGTGTCGTATCAGGCAATCAGTGGCTGAAATCCCTTGTGGCATGAAACATAAATCACACACGCCAGTCTCTCTCTCTCTCGATTCGATAGCCTGATGACTTTTCTGCCATTCCCAGCAGGGCTTCAACCTTGACGAGCTCCCCTCAATCGCTGCTGCAGCCGCAACGGAAAATGTCACACTCCCGTCAGCGCAACTAAGGCCGGTCTTGGAATTTTTCTGGTTAACACGCGGCTGATAATTATCTGAAAATATCCAGACTGTTGAAAAATACACCATCAGCGGCCCATTTTCTTAATTAGGAATGTTACATCTCCAAGCCCATGAGCTCAAATGTCAACTAATGCAGCCGTTCCGATTTTTATCCTTCTCCAACCATATGTCGACTCCCCCTCCCAAAAATGCACAGAAGGACAATTCCCGTGCATGTTTTCTCTCACATAATGAAAGAATGAGGGCCCCAATCGAATTGTAATCAGAGAAGCTCTTGGGTCGTCAAATATTGAGCTAAAGTGGCAGGTGCCAGTTGTAGCCTTGCCACCTCTCTAATGTTCTCCCTTATGTTGCTGCTGATGCGAAAAGGACTTCATTGACTGAGAGCTGCAGCGCATTTCAATACGTTTTGCTCTCACCAGGGCATAGGCAGATATAAGAAATGAGGTTTCTCAATCTGGGTTAGGAACAAAAGTAAAAGACACCAATGGGACATGGCTTAAGCCGTTGTGGTAGTTGTGCAATATTATTATTTTACAAGATGTTGATAAATTTCATCCTTGACCGGCCATTCAAACTCAGTGTTTTTCAGAACTTTGGAGGTCGACTTTCGTAGAAACGTTTGCTCTAAACCTGAATTGTATGATTGCAAGGGTGCTTGACTGAATGATGATTTGAAACAAAACATCTGCAGAATTATGCAGTTTTGTCCATTCAACAACTCATAATTAAACTTTGCAATTATCAGCCGTGACTGCTGTCCAAACTCAGGGTACTTTAGACTTTAATCTTATTTTTACCAAAATTGTTGGTCTAACCCTAAATCATACAACTGTCTGACAACTGAATGACAGCAATTACAGAGGACTCTCAGAACTTAAACGGTTTGGTGGTGAAACAACCTCGCGAGATTCATGCGCTTTATGCGCTTTTGATTTCCGCTGTAACTCTGGATGTTTGTGTGACTTTAGATTCTTATTTTCCTGAAATTGCTTGTCTAACTGGAATCATATGCCTGCCGGTGCGCTTGACTTGAATGATGATTTGACACAGAGGGCCATCGGAACTTGAACAGTTCGCCCATTGAATAACTCTTAATTGAACTTTGTAATGATGATGGCCATTCAAACTGAGGGTTTTTGTATGACCTTAAAGCCTTATATTTTCCTGAACATCTTGGTTGAACTCTGATTACACAACGTTTTATGGAAATTTGATCCAAAGTTCAAGTCCCCCAAATCCAGAATTTGTTTCTTGTTTATTTCCCCTTTTTCAACTCTTTCAAAAAATATATCAGTATCGTTAATCCAAAAGGGAGTGATGACCATTGAAATTAGCAATAATACATGCTAAAATACTACCTCTTTGACTTCCGAGGGTCCCCACTGTACATTAGCGCACTACAGGCTTTTGTTTTGTGTGGAGTTTTACTCTCGACTGTGACTTGGCTGCAGTCCTGGCTCACCTTGGCCATGGCACGAGGCAGATGGTGCGTCCCCGGGCGATGCTGACAAGCCGCTCACAGCCTCATGCTTTCTTCTGCTGTCCACTGGTCATTAGTGCCGCGGGACTGGAAGGACATTTTGGAACGGTTTGCAAATACGAACCATCTAAACACATCAACTAACGATGGATGAATGAGGCAAATGGGGGCAGGTTGATCGGGCTTTTCAGACAGTGTTGATCATATTGATTGTTTTAGATGTGATGAAGATTAATTATTAACACAGTTGTCTACCAGTGGACAACAAAAGACTGGATTGTGAGCAGTTTTAAATTAGCTAACAAAGGGAGTTAAGCTTATTAAAAACATGACACTGCCACTTAGGGCTTCACAATTAATCACATTTTAATCAAGATTGCAATGTTGGCCGATTAAATGAGCCTGATCGCAGGCATTTTTTTTTCACATTTAAAATGCGTGCACAGCTGCATATAAAAAAATGCTTCATGAGTAGCAGTGCCCGCAACATAGCCAGCCACCAGGGGGGCGAATGTATGGTTAAGGATTTATTAAGGCCCGGCACCGCGCTCTTTTGCCAACTTCAAAATAAAAGCCGAAAATGGCATTGACGTCCAATGTTGGCGGAAAGGCGGCATGTCACGCTGAGACACTATTGGAAAAAAGCCAGGAGTAAATAGACAGGGAAATCACAACTGTTTTTTGTAGTTTGCGACCATGACAATTGGTCAAGCAGAACAACGGGGACATATCGCCCTTGACAGTTCACTATATTGATGGGGATTTTTAAATGAGAAGTCGGTGCTTACAGCCTAATGTTATTGCATTTTAAAGCAGAACTGTATTTGCTTCCATTAGGTTGCAATTCGTGATTTCACTTTATAATAGCATATTTCTTCAGTTAGCCTTTGGTATAGTAGAATTTTTTTGGGGTTCATTTTTATTATTATCTATCATTTATTCTAATTTAAATAATCATTTTGAACTGAACACCGTTACATATTGTTTGTTGAAAGGTAGTGCAATAAAAGCGAAGATTTTTCCCTAACATGAGGAATAATCGTGATTAATAATCATGATTACAATATTGATTAAAATCCATCCATTTTCTGAGCCGCTTCTCCTCACTAGGGTCGCGGGCGTGCTGGAGCCCATACCAGCTATCACCGGGCAGGAGCCGGGGTACACCCTGAACTGGTTGCTAGCCAATCGCAGGGCACATATAAACAAACAACCATTCACACTGACATTCACACCTACGGACAATTTAGAGTCTCCAATTCGGGCATGTTTTTGGGATGTGGGAGGAAACTGGAGTGCCCGAAGAAAACCCACGCAGGCACGGGGAGAACATGCAAACTCCACACAGGCGGGGCCGGGGATTGAACCCCAGTCCTCAGAACTGTGAGGCTGATGCTCTAACCAGTCGTCCACCGTGCCGCCTTTATTAAAATAATCCTGATTATTATTTTGGCCATAATCGTACAGCCCTACTGCCACTATATTTGGATTGACGAGAAACCCAAATTAAATTATCCATCCATCCATTATCTGAGCCGCTTCTCCTCACTAGGGTCGCGGGCGTGCTGGAGCCTATCCCAGCTGTCATCGGGCAGGAGGCGGGGTACACCCTGAACTGGTTGCCAGCCAATCGCAGGGCACATTGAAACAAACAACCATTCGCACTCACAGTCATGCCTACGGGCAATTTAGAGTCTCCAATTAATGCATGTTTTTGGGATGTGGGAGGAAACCGGAGTGCCCGGAGAAAACCCACGCAGGCACGGGGAGAACATGCAAACTCCACACAGGCGGGGACGGTAATTGAACCCCGCACCTCAGAACTGTGAGGCTGACGCTCTAACCAGTCGGCCACCGTGCCGCCCAAGGGAAAGCCCGGTCACCCTGTGCAGGAAACTCATTTTGGCCGCTTGTATCCAGGATCTTGTTTTTTTGGTCATGGCCCACAGCTCGTGACCATAGGTGAGGATAGGAACGTAGATCGACCGGTAAATCGAGATCTTCGCCTTTCGGCCTAGCTTCTTCTTCACCACAACGGACCGATACAAAGTCCACATCACTGCAGATGCTGCACTGATCCGCCTGTCGATCTCCCGTTCCATTCTTCCCTCACTCGTGAACAAGACCCCAAGATACTTGAACTCCTCCACTTGGGGCAGGATCTCATCCCTGACCTGGAGAGGTCACTCCTCCCTTTTCTGACTGAGGACCATGGTCTCAAATTTGGAGGTGCTGATTCTCATCCCAGCCGCTTCACACTCGGCTGCAAACCGCTCCAGTAAGAATTGGAGATCACGGCTTGATGAAGCGAACAGAACCACATCATCTGCAAAAAGCAGAGATACAATTCTGAGGGCACCAAACCGGACCCCCTCTACGCCTCGGCTGCGCCTAGAAATTCTGTCCGTAAAAGTTATGAACAGAATCGGTGACAAAGTGCAGCCTTGGCGGAGTCCAACCCTCACCTGAAACGAGTCTGACTTACTGCCGGCAATGCGGACCAAGCTCTGACACCGGTCGTACAGGGACCGAACAACCCGTATCAGGGGTTCGGTAGCCCATAGTACCGAACCACCCCCCACAGGACTCCCCGAGGGACACAGTCGAACGCCTTCTCCAAGTCCACAAAACGCATGTAGACTGGTTGGGCGAACTCCCATGCACCCTCGAGGACCCTGCCGAGGGTGTAGAGCTGGTCCACTGTTTCATGGCCAGGACGAAAACCCCACTGTTCCTCCTGAATCTGAGATTCGACTTCCCGACAGACCCTCCTCTCCAGCACTCCTGAATAGACCTTACCAGGGAAGCTTAGGAGTGTGATCCCCCTGTTGTTGGAACACATCCTCCGGTCCCCCTTCTTAAAAAGAGCGACCACCACCCCAGTCTGCCAATCCAGAGGCACTGTCCCCGATGTCCATGCGATGTTGCAGAGGCGTGTCAACCAGGAGAGCCCCACAACGTCCAGAGCTTTTAAGAACTCCGGGCAAATCTCATCCACCCCGGGGGCCTTGTCACCAAGGAGGTTTTTAACCACCTCGGTGACATCAACCCCAGAGATAGGAGAGTCCGCCTCAGAGAACCCAGACTCTGCTTCCTCATGGGAAGGCGTGTCGGTGGAGTTGAGGAGGTCTTCGAAGTATTCTCCCCACCGACTCACAACGTCCCGAGTCGAGTTCAGCAGCGTCCCATCCCCACTATACACAGTGTTGGTGGTGCACTGCTTTCCCCTCCTGAGACGCCGGATGGTGGACCAGAATTTCCTCGAAGCCGTCCGAAAGTCTTTTTCCATGGCCTCACCAAACTCCTCCCATGCCAGAGTTTTTGCTTCAGCGATCACCAAAGCTGCATTCCGCTTGGCCAGCCGGTACCCATCAGCTGTCTCAGGAGTCCCACAGGCCAAAAAGGCCCGATAGGACTCCTTCTTCAGCTTGACGGCATCCCTCACCGTTGTTTTCCACCAATGGGTTCGGGGATTGCCGCCACGACAGGCACCGACTACCTTACGGCCACATCTCCGGTCGGCCACCTTGGCAATAGAGGCGCGGAACATGGTCCACTCAGACTCAATGTCCCCCGCCGGAGGTGGGAGTTGAAATTCCTTCTGACAGGGGATTCCGCCAGACGTTCCCAGCAGACCCTCACAATACGTTTGGGCCTGCCAGGTCGGACCGGCATCTTCCCCCACCATTGGAGCCAACTCACCACCAGGTGGTGATCAGTTGACAGCTCTGCTCCTCTCTTCACCCGAGTGTCCAAGACATGCGGCCGCGAGTCCTATGACACGAAGAAAAGTTGATCATCGAACTGCGACCTAGGGTGTCCTGGTGCCAAGTGCACGTGTGGACACCCTTATGCTTGAACATGGTGTTTGTTATGGACAATCCGTGATGAGGACAGAAGTCCAATAACAGAACACCGCTCGGGTTCTGATCGGGGGGGCCGTTCCTCCCGATCACACCCTTCCAGGGCTCACTGTCATTGCCCATGTGAGCATTGGATTGCCCCAGCAGAACGATGGCGTCCCCAGCGGGAGCGCTTTCCAGCACCCCTTCCAAGGACTCCAAAAAGGGTGGGTACTCTGAACTGCTGTTTTGGTGCATAGGCACAAACAAAAGTCAGGACCCATCCCCCCACCCAAAGGCGGAGGGAGGCTACCCTCTCGTCCACCAGGGTGAACCCCAACGTACAGGCGCCGAGTCGGGGGTCAATAAGTATTCCCAAACCTGCTCGGCGCCTCTCACTGTAGGCAACTCCAGAGTGGAAGAGAGTCCAACCCCTCTCGAGAGGACTGGTACCAGAGCCCAAGCTGTGTGTGGAGGAGAGCCCGACTCTATCGAGTCGGAACTTCTCGATCTCACACACCAGCTCGGCCTCCTTCCCTGCCAGGTGACATTCCACGTACCTCGAGCCAGCTTCTATAGCCGGGGATCGGCTCGCCAAGGTCCCTGCCTTCGGCCACCGCCCAGCTCACACTGCACCTGACCCCTATGGCCCCTCCCACAGGTGGTGAGCCCATGGGAAGGGGGACCCACGTTACCCTATATATTATATTTTTATATAATAATATGCAAGATTTTTTGGTTCACTCAGTCCTAAACTTCAACTAATACCATATTCCTACAAGTATTGGCCAGGGGTGTTTATTTACTGAACTCCAGACTGGTGGAGTTATTAGGGGGAAGAACTTTATTTAAACGATGTTAGCGATATATTACAATTCATGTCAAGACAAACTGGCGTTTTAAACTGTGACTAGAATGAAGAAATGCAACAAAACGGTAAAAAACAAGGTAAACTGGGTGTAACTACTTGGTCCTTCCACTTCGCGGAACATAAACATGCATACAACGTTGTGGAGCAACCACGTTAGCATTCACTGAAGACTAATTGTCTTTAATAAAATATATTGTATTGTAAGTTCATCTTTCAATACCTAGCTTCATTAACTAGCTGCGGTATGACTCCACACATTATTTAATCTGAAAACTGTTTACGTGCTGCTGTTTCTGTTAGCAATATAGTTCAAGAGTGCAGTTAAGTTATCGAATCAGAAAACGCACCCGGGAACTAATTTCAAAGGATGGCCTCTATCTGAGGCAATGCAGTATGTCATTTTGATATTCAAAACTGGACAGCACAGTGTTATAGTGGTTAGCATTCTCCTGGTTTACACTCAGGAGACAAGTGTTCAGTCTTTGTTTGGACATATCTTTGTTGAGTTGGCATGTTCTCCCCATGCTCCTTCTGGCTGCTTTGGGTTCCTCCTGCATTACAATAACAATAACAATAATTGAAGACTATACATTGTCTAGAGGTGTGAATGGGAGTGTAAATGTTTTTGGTAATCAAGAAAAGAGGATTGCTGCTAGTAAATACCTGGAGTCACTCTCTTTAAAAACTATAGACCAAGTCCGAAACCATGGTGCGCTGATAGATTCCGACGCGATACGATTTCAGCAGTCGTATCAAATGAACCGCTAAAGCAGCCTTCTACCAGCTGAATAACATACCGAGAGTGAAGGCTCTCATGAGCCAAGCAGATGAGGAGAAGCTCATCCATGATTAATCTACAGTAGACTTGACTCTTGTAATGGTGTTCTGATTGGATTTCCCCAAAACTGCATTAAACAGCTGCAGCTCTTTCAGAATGATGCAGCTTGGGTTCTGACCAGAACAAAGAGATCAGAACATCCATCCATCCATCCATTTTCTGTACCGCTTATCCAGAGGGTGCTAGAGCCTATCCCAACTATCTTCGGGCGAGAGATGGGGGTACACCCTGAACTGGAGGCCAGCCAATCGCAGGGCACATATAAACAAGCAACCATTCGCACTCACATTCACACCTACGGGCAATTTAGAGTCTTCAATCAACCTACCACGCGTGTTTTGGGGATGTGGGAGGATGTGCCCGGAGAAAACCGACGCAGGCACGGGGAGAACATGCAAACTTCACACAGGCGAGGCCGGGATTTTAACCCTGGCAGATGTGCTAACCAGTTGTCCATTGTGCCACAATGGTAAAACAAAAACTATAAAACATAAAATAATATAAATAGAAAATACTGTATAAATGGTTAAAATTGCAAATAATCAAAAGCAAATAGTAAAATAAAAAAATACAAATACCGTAATTTCTTGTGTATAATGCGCTTTTTTTCCCTCCAAAAAATGTCAAAAAATCAATGGTGCGCATTATACATAGGTATAGGGGGAAATGGGGGGGGAAATGCTCCCATTTTATAAATGTATGCCGCCATCTAGAGGTTATAAAAAGCATTACACGTTCATTTCAATATGCTACCGTCACCTAGAGACTATGAGAAGGGTGTACACTTTCATTCTAATATGCCAGCGCCACCTAGAGGCTATGAAAAGGTGTAGCCTACACTTTCCTTCCAATATGACAGGGATACGTATGCCTGCATATTTACAGTTGTGCTCCTAAGTTTACATACCCTGGCAGAATTTGTGAAATATTTTATTTATTTACTTATTTATTTTTAAATACGACTGATGACTGAACAACAACCATCATTAATTTGAACCCCGGTCCTCAGACCTGTGAGACAGATGTGCTAACCAGTCGTTCACCGTGCCGACCAGATCAGAACATATTACTTCAATTCTAAAGTCACTACACTGGCTTTAAAGTTCTGCTACTGGTCTTTAAAGCACAAAATGGTTTAGGTCCTGAATACATTAAAGACATGTTAATGCAATATGAGACTAGTAGGGCTCTGAGATCTGCAGACCCAGGTCAGATAACGGAGCAAAGATTCCAAAGCAAACATGATGAAGCAGCTTTCAGCTGCTGTCTTCTTCTTCTTCTTCTTTTCCTTTCGGCTTGTCCCGTTAGGGGTCGCCACAGCGTGTCATCCTTTTCCATGAGAGCCTATCTCCTGCATCCTCCTCTCGAACACCAACTGCCATCATGTCTTCCCTCACGACATCCATCAACCTTCTCTTTGGTCTTCCTCTAGCTCTCTTGCCTGGCAGCTCCATCCTCATCATCCTTCTACCAATATACTCACTCTCTCTCCTCTGGACGTGTCCAAACCATTGAAGTCTGCTCTCTCTAACTTTGTCTCCAAAACATCGAACCTTGGCTGTCCCTCTGATGAGCTCATTTCTAATTTTATCCAACCTGGTCACTCCGAGAGCGAACCTCAACATCTTCATTTCCGCCACCTCCAGCTCTGCTTCCTGTTTTCTCTTCAGTGCCACTGTCTCTAATCCGTACATCATGGCTGGCCTCACCACTGTTTTATAAACTTTGCCCTTCATCCTAGCAGAGACTCTTCTGTCACATAGCACACCTGACACCTTCCTCCACCCGTTCCAACCTGCTTGGACCCGTTTCTTCACTTCCTGACCACACTCACCATTGCTCTGGACGGTTGACCCCAAGTATTTAAAGTCCTCTACCCTTGCCATCTCTTCTCCCTGTAGCCTCATTCTTCCCCCACCACCCCTCTCATTCATGCACATATATTCTGTTTTACTTCGGCTAATCTTCATTCCTCTTCTTTCCAGTGCATGCCTCCATCTTTCTAACTGTTCCTCCAGCTGCTCCCTGCTTTCACTGCATATCACAATGTCATCTGCAAACATCATGGTCCACGGGGATTCCAGTCTAACCTCATCTGTCAGCCTATCCATCACCACTGCAAAAAGGAAGGGGCTCAGGGCTGATCCCTGATGCAGTCCCACGTCCACCTTAAATTCTTCTGTCACACCGACAGCACACCTCACCGCTGTTCTGCTGCCCTCGTACATGTCCTGTATTATTCTAACATACTTCTCTGCCACTCCAGACTTCCGCATGCAGTACCACAGTTCCTCTCTGGGTACTCTGTCATAGGCTTTCTCTAGATCTACAAAGACACAATGTAGCTCCTTCTGACCTTCTCTGTACTTTTCCATCAACATCCTCAAGGCAAATAATGCATCTGTGGTACTCTTTCTAGGCATGAAACCATACTGTTGCTCGCAAATACTCACTTCTGTCCTGAGTCTAGCCTCCACTACTCTTTCCCATAACTTCATTGTGTGGCTCATCAACTTTATTCCTCTATAGTTGCCACAGCTCTGCACATCACCTTTGTTCTTAAAAATGGGCACCAGTACACTTTTCCTCCATTCCTCAGGCATCTTCTCACGCACTAGAATTCTATTGAACAAGCTGGTCAAAAACTCCACAGCCACCTCTCCTAGATGCTTCCATACCTCCACAGGAATGTCATCAGGACCAACTGCCTTTCCATTTTTCATTCTCTTTAATGCCTTTCTAACTTCCCCCTTACTAATCATTGCCACTTCCTGGTCCACCACACTTGCCTCTTCTACTCTCCCTTCTCTATCATTTTCCTCATTCATCAACTCCTCAAAGTATTCTTTCCATCTACCTAGCACACTGCTGGCACCAGTCAACATATTTCCATCTCTATCCTTAATCACCCTAACCTGCTGCACATCCTTCCCATCTCTATCCCTCTGTCTGGCCAGCCTGTATAGATCCTTTTCTCCTTCTTTAGTGTCCAACCTCCCATACATGTCATCATATGCCTCTTGTTTTGCCTTTGCCACCTCTACCTTTGCCCTGTGTCGCATCTCAATGTATTCCTTTCGCCTCTCCTCGGTCCTCTCAGTGTCCCACTTCTTCTTAGCTAACCGTTTTCCTTGTATGATTTCCTGTACTGTGAGGTTCCACCACCAAGTCTCCTTCTCTCCTTTCCTGCCAGAAGATACACCAAGTACTCTCCTGCCTGCTTCTCTGATCACCTTGGCTGCAGTGGTCCAGTCTTCTGGAAGCTCTTCCCGTCCACCGAGAGCCTGTATCACCTCTTCCCGAAAAGCTGCACAACACTCGTCCTGTCTCAGCTTCCACCACATGGTTCTCTTCTCTGCCTTTGTCTTCCTAATTTTCCTCCCCACCACCAGAGTCATCTTACACACCACCATCCTATGCTGTCTAGCCACACTCTCCCCTACCACTACCTTACAGTTGGTAACCTCCTTCAGATTACATCGTCTGCACAAGATGTAATCCACCTGTGTGCTTCTACCTCCGCTCTTGTAGGTCACCCTATGTTCGTGCCTCTTCTGGAAAAAAGTGTTCACTACAGCCATTTGCATCCTTGTTGCAAAGTCTACCACCATCTGTCCCTCCAAGTTCCTTTCCTGGATACCGTACTTACCCATCACTTCTTCATCACCCTTATTACCTTCACCAACATGTCCATTACAATCTGCACCAATTACGACTCTCTCTCTGTCTGGGATGCTCAGAACTACATCATCTAGCTCCTTCCAGAATTTCTCTTTCACCTCTAGGTCACATCCTACCTGTGGGGCATAGCCACTAATCACATTACACATAACACCCTCAATTTCAAATTTCAGCCTCATCACTCGATCTGATACTCTTTTCACCTCCAAGACATTCTTAGCCAACTCTTCTTTTAAAATAACCCCGACTCCATTTCTCTTCCCATCTACACCATGGTAAAATAATTTAAACCCTGCCCCTAAACTTCTAGCCTTACTGCCTTTCCACCTGGTCTCCTGGACACACAATATATCAACCTTTCTCCTAATCATCATGTCAACCAACTCCCGAGATTTTCCTGTCATAGTCCCAACATTCAAAGTCCCCACATTCAGTTCTAGGCTCTGTGTTTTCCTCTTCTCTTTCTGCCGAAGAACCCGCTTTCCACCTCTTCTTCTTCTTCTTCTTCTTTGACTTTGACTTCGACCCACAGTAGCTGGATTTCCAACAGCGCCCTGCAGGTTGACGGCGCCGGTGGCGGACGTTGTTAACCCGGGCCACGACCGATCCGGTATGGAATTATTTGGATGAACGCTCATATTTGTTTGGCAAGGTTTTAAGCCGGATGCCCTTCCTGACGCAACCCTCTGCATTTATCCGGGCTTGGGACCGGCCTACAGTTTGCACTGACTTGTGCCCCCCATAGGGCTGCATTAGCTTTCAGCTGCTGTGCTGCACACAAATGAAATAATTTGCTCATAGAAGTGAAGTCAGCCCCAAGTGTGAATGTTTTTCAGTTCAGGTTAAAAACTCTTCTTGTTTCTTATGGTTTTCAGAGCATTTCACATTTTAAATGATCTTTCTTGCACTGTGCATTTTTTTTTTTTTTTTTTTCTCTCTTTGTTTTTAAATGTCTTTAAGCTGCTTTTTATTGTTCTAAATGTTTTTTTGTCTTTTTATTTTGTCTTTATTTTTAAATGCTTTTAATCATGTAAAGCACATTGAGTTTCTGTGTGTATGAAATGTGCAATATAAATAATTTGTTTTGCTTTGCTAAATGTTCATTTGTCTGTATGTGCTCTGCGATTGACTCGTAACCATTTAAGTGTGAACCATGCCTCTCCCTCTGCATTTTAGAAATGTGTCAACCTTCACATTTGGTTCTGGACCATTCAGTCATTCATTCATTCATTCATTCATTTTCCATACCGCTTATCTTCACTAGGGTCGCGGGCGTCCTGGAGCCTATCCCAGCTATCTGTCAGTCTGATATCCACGGTGAAACAAAAGGCATTATATACCGATATTGAATCAACTTGCTACCGACCAATCAAATTAGTGGGTTGCAAAAGCCTGTTTTTTGCCTTCTAAATATCAGCAGCCTTATTAGACAGTGTCAATCTCAAATCCCATTTTGATTGCTCAGGAAGGCAAAGCACACACTACTTTCCCTTTCAAATACTAAAGCTGTTTGAGATTTTATAGCTAAACTTGTCACCCAGGCACCATTTGAAGACTGCTGGCACGGTTTTCATCACTGACTCGTCCTTCGTTTGTCCAACGCTATGTCAACAGGAAAGGCAAAGATGATGTCATGCTTTTGGAGCGGCTCTGCCCGTAACTCAATCAATGATGCTGTTGTTTCCTGAAGCATGCTCAAACATCCTGTGGCTCACAAGGATCCATAACGAGGCAGTAGAAAGGGTGTAAAGACCTTGAACATAAAAAAGCACTTTGATTTGAAGTTACAGTGGAACCTCTAATTTCAAACACAATCTCTTACGGCTTGTTTAAATTTATAATTAATTCTCACATGGGAAATAAAGTTCATATCTATAATTGACCCATTTCTGTGTCGAACTGTTACTGTATTGGCAATATTGTAAGTAACATTTCATTATTGTTAAATTTTGTATAAGAGTAAAACCATAAATTGAAAACAATGAATTATGTGTAGTCACCCTTAGTAACATGGACTGAGAGATTACTGCTCGCCCTTGGAAGGTGAGTCACTTCACACATACAGTAGATTAAATGTAGCCTCCTTTCCAATGTACATTCCATTCATCTTCTTTCATCGTTATTGTCGACTTAATTTACTGACCAACCAGGACACTATTGTGTCTACAGGGGCATTACACTTTAAAAGTTTAGAGCTGAAGCCTAGAGAGATTTGACAAGGTTTCACGGGATTTGCACACATTTTATGTGATGTCATGTCCGACGTCAGTTCTTGTTCAACTTTTTCAGCATGATTTTTCCAGAATTTTATGGCCAAACTGAAATATTTTGGTTGAAGGCGGCACGGTGTGCGACTGGTTAGAGCGTCTGCCTCACAGTTCTGAGGTCCGGGGTTCAATCCCCGGCCCCGCCTATGTGGAGTTTGCATGTTCTCCCCGTGCCTGCGTGGGTTTTCTCCCGGCACTCCGGTTTCCTCCCACATCCCAAAAACATGCATGGTAGGTTAATTGACGACTCTCAATTGCCAGTAGGTGTGAATGTGAGTGCGAATGGTTGTTTGTTTGTATGTGCCCTGCGATTGGCTGGCAACCAGTTCAGGGTGTACCCCGCCTCTTGCCCGATGATAGCTGTGATAGGCTCCAGCACGCCTGCGACCCTAGTGAGGAGAAAATGGCTCAGAAAATGATGGATATTTTGGTTGAGCGAGTCTTAAGAGATTTGTAGACGTCTCACAAGATTTGGTAAGGTCTTGCATGAATGTAGTGTTTTGGTTCAAATTTGGAGTTACATTTTTAAAAACTTTTTGATCTCGTGTGATTTGCACAGATCGTATTTGACGTCATGAACAACTACTGTTTTTGTACGACTTTTGCACATTTTTTAACCAAATGATGGTTTGAACTCAGTTTTTTGTTTTGTTGAGGCAGATTTTCCCACACACTTTGTTTGAACTACACTGTACGAATTATATGACCCAAAGGGCATTCAACTTCAGAAGTTTAAAGCTGAAATCTCAAGAGATTTGCTGAGGTCTCTTCAGATTTGGTTGATTGCTGTTTGAACTGGGAGTTTTCTGGAATTTGTTGGTGCATTTTCCCAAAATTTCAGAAAAAAGCTCTTGAATAGTAACTGTAGCCGGGGCATTCCAATTTTTAGAGGTTCCACTGTACTTAGTCGAAACCATTACGAAGGTTTAAATCTATGAGCACACGAGCCCAAGTAATGTCTAGACTTTACACTGATCTTATCTGCCTGATCAGTATCGGCCGATAATTAGCAATTAATGCTGATTGGCTTTAATGTCATAATTCGCCAATCCGGCTCCGCAAAAGACATTTACTCCGCGTCACCATCGTGTACGGTATATTTGAATCCAAAAGCTAGTTTATTTTTAGCCTTGTCGTGTGTCTTTTGACGTAGTACTGTAAATATCTGACCACCAATAAAGTTATTTAAAAAACAAAACGGCGTTGTGGGACAGACAACACGTCTAAGATAGACAACAACACGTAATGCGTGGATCAGACTACAAGACAAATTTGGTCTTTCACGATTGCATTATGTCAGACTACTGCAATAAAATCTTGTATTACGATACCACCGCATCCCTTTTTTACGATCACTGGGCTTTATCTTGTCAACTCAAACTTGACCGGATACACTCGTCACCACAACCACGACAACAACAATCGATCGGGTCGTGTGTATTATAAGAACTAAATGGGGAAAAACGTGTTGGTGGTGGTGGTCGGGAGAGGACTTTAAGTCAAGGATTGCTTGAGGTATTTTCACGTATTTTTAATACGATACGGCCCGCAAGCAGGCAACAAAACTTTATGTAGCCTAGCAAGCTAGTGCTAGCACTAATGGTTGTATCGGCGTTCTGTTGAATCATGCTCTAAAGTTTTGGTGTGTGTGAAGTAATTTAATTACAATAAAGTAATGTAATTACAGTAAGTTAGCACCCCTTCTGTCATGTTGTAATGTTGGTTTGACCTGACTGATTAGAATACATGATCTGACTAGAGCAGTGACTCCAACCTTTATGGAGCCAAGCCACATATTTTACAATTGAAAAATCTCACGACACACCAACAAACACACACCTTTACTTCCTGCCATCTAATAGAAGAGCGTTTATTTGTTCTGTCTGTCACTATGCCTCACTGGCATAAATAGATCCATCCATCCATCCATTTTCTGAGCCACTTCTCCTCACTAGGGTCGCAGGCGTGCTGGAACCTATCCCAGCTGTCATCGGGCAGGAGGCGGGGTACACCCTGAACTGGTTGCCAGCCAATCGCAGGGCACATACAAACAAACAAACAAACCTATGGGCAATTTAGAGTCTCCAATTAATGCATGTTTTTGGGATGTGGGAGGAAACCGGCGTGCCCGCAGAAAACCCATGCAGGCACGGGGAGAACATGCAAACTCCACACAGTCGGGGCCGGGGATTGAACCCGTGTCCTCAGAACTGTGAGGCTGACGCTCTAACCAGTCGGTCACCGTGCCGCTTACGTACATACAAATGACAAATAATAAAAATGGCAATAAAAATGCCATTTAATACAACTATTTAAATTTTTTCCGAAAATATATATATAAATGGTTATTAACTAGGTGCAATAAATCTATTAACTATTATATTCCACATTTTTATTAATAAATGAAACATGAAATAAAATGCCATAAAATTCAAATAAACATTCTATTGAATAAATAAATAATTATCAAATAATATATAATGTGCCGGTATGGTGGACGACTGGTTAGCACATCTGCCTCACAGTTCTCTAATAAACAAAATAAAATAAATATTAAAATAATATATATTCAATAATACATAAAATCGTTCTTGAAATAAGATGAACAAAGATATATTTTTTGTAAATATATATTTTTAAGCAATTAAGTAAATTAACAGGTCATTTAATTAGACACATTGCTCCATCTTGTGATCGAATCGGTGATCGGTTATCGTTTTTTTAAACTCGCTGATCGGTATGGGCCCCAAAAATCCTGATCGTGTAAAGCCTAGTAATGTCATGGCAACAAGGAGACAAATTATATAACTTAGGGTGTTTTTGTGGGCGATGGCCTCTGACCTCGAACCACTCCTTTGAAGTACCACAATCGGATGGGAATTGATGTGATTCATTATGTTTTCATAGTGTGGGTGATCTATTCTTGGGTCTGGGCTCTGTAAGAGCTAGGTTTGGCACACAAGTCTCCATTACTGATGCACAAGCTTTCATGCAAACTCGCGACGAGGCGGTAATCAAACTGCGGTCGTGATTGATATTTATTTTGCTAAGAGGTTTGAGGTCGTTTGGGCCCAGTGGTTGCTGCTTGTGTTTGCGTTGCTTATGGGTTTTTTATTCTTCTTCTTTTTGTTACCCCTATTTACGAGAGAAACATATGTATTTTATTTTGTGGTGAAAAAACAAACCAGGGCTGTGTTTGTGCTGGACTTGAAACTCACAGAAGCATAACATTTGAGGAACCCATAATTATGCTGCGGCAGAACAAGGCCTAGTTATTTTCCCCAAAACAGATGGAAAAGGGCAGTATTGGAAGATAGAGGATTTAACACACAGTAGCTGTGAGGAAATTCACTCGTCGTCCTTCATTCACTATTCACGCCTTGAGTGTGTATGCTAAAGATGTCGCGAAGCGGCTTACACCACGAAGTGGTACAGTTCAGTTCACCGCAGTTTGAAGAAGGGCAACCACGATCAGGCTTTATACTAAGTTGACACATATGTAGCTGCAAAAGTAACAGGAACTTAACAAGTTGGTTTATACATTTTGTTATGAAAGATCCCCGTTTTCCAATGTAGTACCGTTCCTACAACACTGATGCAACCAGAGTTTTGTAGGTTTGAACATACTGTAGTCTAAGTAACCTATGCCAATGCAGTAGTAAAGTCATAATCACAGTAAATATTTGAAAGAAAACAGAGACTATAAACATAAAATAATCACAAAAAAAAATGGAACCTTTCCTCACCTTTACTCCCAGGGGTTGGCTTGCGGACTGGAAGGGGAGCAAACTAGTTCATTAAATGCCATTTGTAACCACAGCACATCTGTAGGACGAGACCATTGTCAACCTTTTTATTTTTATTTTTTTATTTTTTATTTTGTTGTCCTGTTCGGCTGTTAGGTCAAGCAGAATGGAAAATCTGTATCCCTTTTATGCCGTTTTACTGTGTCACAGTGGAGTTTTTAAGCTTCCGCTGTGGTATTATAATTGAGGTTTATTGAGAATCAGACTTGATTAGTCGAACAGAACAAAGTTTCTAGAAGGGAGAGAGAAACAAACACAAAAGACAAAGCACTAATTGTAAAATTGTAAGGATGAGAGAAGTAAATCATTACATTATCTTCAACAATGAAACATTAAATATGAGTGTTGCATGGGGCTGTAGTGCTACACCCTGTGAGGGAAGGGCAGGACAAGATAGAACAGGACAAGGACAGGAGAAGAAGCATGCAGGACAAGGGTCGTGTACCCTGCTGTACAACTGAAGTGTGGTGGGATTAATTATGTCAATTATAAAAGTCTACAGGACGAGCGTATAAGTGAGGGGATACACAAGCGATTTGCATATTCATGAGTTATTTGTCGCAGTAAGTGCGTGACCCCACACCCAGTGAAAGAGTCCTAGGGTTGTGTGCCTGCAGATACATGCAAGTGAATTGATACCGTTTTACATGCACAAAGACTGACAGAAGTGTCTTGTAATTGCTGTGGTCGCACCGCGCCGGCTGAGGACCCCACCCAATCAACCCCACCACACCCTCCACCCCCAGGCAAGCCAGAGGCCCCCCCAACCCACAGGGCCCGCGATGCAGCCAGTCCCCACCCAGCCCGAGGGTGGGAGAGTGTCCCTTGTTTGTTAGTAAGGAGGGTGGCTTGGGGCACCCGGCAAGGGAACAATAAGGGGCTGGGGGGGTGGGGAAACCAAGGAACAGCCACGGGGCATGAGAGGTCAGCCCGAACACCAAGCAGTCCGGGGGGCCCGGCCTCAGGAGCACCGCCATGCAAGTAAGTGAGACCCACCTCCCCCCCTGTTACTATGACTGCCAGGTCCCCGACTGGCAGTCATTGGCCCTACCCCGTGCCCCCCGAGTGGTTTGGTGCATTAAAATCTGGAGAGGTCAGTTAGCCGAGGGGGTGGGGGCAGGGCTGCCAGGCACTACTGCCTAACCGCCAAATCACCCCCACCCACGACCCACCGCCCCCCAGAGATTGGTGTATATGGTGCATTAAAACATGGGGAGTGTGTGTGATGCATTTAAAATCAGGGTGGGCAGGGCGCACGGACCGGGAAAGAGCACAGATGTGCTGAAACCCGATCGGACACCCACACCCTCCGGATCCCATACCAGTCCCCCAGGAAACCTTTGATATGTGTATGTGGCCAGATGTGTGCCCACATTAGGCCGGACAACCACCGACGAAGAGGGCCATCCCACCCAGACCCGAGAAACCCCTGGATGCAAAAACAAACATCCTTACAGTTTTAAATATTTACCACCAATAGCTGCTGTTTACAGGAGGCTGTGATGTCATAATTGAGAGTGGGTGTAATCATTGATTAGTCAATTAATTAAGCATTAAGAATTCTTTAGGTCAAGGGCCACATTGAGTTATGGTTGTACCCAAGGGACCAGTTCTAAAGATGAAACCAAATACTGTAAATTTATCCTCGCGGTACACCAACAATCACTAGGGCTGGGCTCTCGAATAGTTTAAGAATGTATTATTTTAACGATTATCCCATCAATTATTGTTATTATTATTATTATTTGAGTCATCAAAGAAAAAAAGATTTTGCATTGTTAGAAAATAGTCCCACTACAAAATATGCATGTGAGATGTAGGTATTATTTTTGTCCACTTAGGATCGTCATCCTCATGTTCTACACTGTAGTATGTGTGACTTTGATTGTGTGTGGCTTTAAAAAGTGGGACCAGGCCTGGTGAGTGACGGGGGAGTCAGAGAAAGAGAGTGTCGAGTTGGCTGTTGTGCGCTCAGGTTAGCGGCTGGATGTTAACCAGTCTGTATGTCTGTTGGGGCATTACAATATGTTCTAACTAGTGATCGGAGGCCATATTAAATTAAGTAACGATGTTTACGGTAACTTAAGCTGCCAGTCGACTGTCAACGAGCTGTTGTATAAGCTAGTTCCTCTTTGCTGTAGTCACGCTACACTTTTAAAAATCTTTTTTAAGTGTGAAACGATCCCAAACTTTGGACATTCTGTCTTTAATGCACTCTTTCGTCCTGGCTTGAAGCCATTGTGCCAACTTATTTCTACACAAGTCTGCAGTGAAGCATCTATGAGTACTTAGAAAAGCGCTATATGTGATGCATATAGTAACATTAGTCAATGTGGAAAAATGATCACTGCGAAGCTTAGAGGCAAACATACGTTTTGTATTTTTGTAATGGAATTATTGGAGTCATTCGAATAATCCTTGCAGCCCTAAAAATCACTGTTTAAAGTTCCCAATTCAACCCCATTCAGTCCAGTAAGGGAACAAAGTTTAAAACAAACCTCGTGTCTTTTGTGCAAACAGGGACATATTTAATGACATTTAGAATGCAACATCAACATCTTAAATCTTTTCTTGATGGGCGCAACTCCTCCAAACAGCTTAACATAGCATTGCCATAGAAACTTCAGAACATTTAAGACATGGGTACTCTTCCTCCCACATTCCCAAAACATGCATGTTCAGTTCATTGAAGACTCTAAATTGTCCATAGATGTGATTGTGAGAAAGAATTGTTATTTGTCTATACGTGCCCTGTGATTGCCTGACGACCAGTCCAGGGTATGCCCCAGCTCTTGCTCAAAGTCAGCAGGGATAGGCTCGCGCTAACCCTCGAGGATAAGCGCTATAGAAAACTGATGGATGGACGTTATTGTTAATTTATCCATAGTGGATCAAGGAAATCTAGTCAAATACTCATTGTTTATGTAGTGTCTAATCAATTTTTAAATATGGATTAATGGAGTATTATACCCACCCTAATATTTTCCCCAAATATATTGAGCAATTGCTGTGTTGTGATCCTATAATCGGCAAAACATTGAGCTCATTATTGTATCGTGACTTCATCTGTGATTGGTGGAAATGAAGCTAAATCGTGACTCAGTCAATACTCCAAAATGTTGGCGCTTTCCCAGCGTGAGTGAAATCACAATGTTATATCATACATGATTCCTTCAGGCATGATATTGTGTGCATGCGTGTGTTTGTTCATTGCAGATTGTGGTCTCAGCATAACTCAGATGAGTGATATACTTGTTTATATTTAGTCTAAATTATTTCCTGGTCCCATGACTCACAGGGCGTTGTGCCAGTCATGCACACTCAGGTCAATGCATAAGCATTTGGCTGATTGAAGTGATACGTCAGTGTGTTTTACTAGCGCCGACATGATTTGAAATTATTAAGTGCCTTGTTCGAGGACAGTGAAGGTCACTTAGAATCACGTCCGGAGTGGTGATGTCATAACACAGTCAACAAATGTTTTTGGTGCTCGATTCTGTTGATCCATGCGGTGAATAGTGCAAGACAGCTGTTTAGCCTGCAGCTTTCCTGTCACATCTAGTTTTCTCACTCAAATAATCCCAAATATTGACACTTTGTGGAGTTGTGGCGTGCAGTATTGACTCACGAAGGCTGCTGTCACTCTCTGTGTTTCTCTGAAAATTCCTGGGAGGAAGTACAGAGTGTAATAGAAAGTGAACGCACCCCTGTTAAAATAACGGGGTTGTCAAAAAATGGAACCACACTAAATCAATTCAAAACTGATGTGACCTACTGTAGAACCATCCATTTTCTATAGCACTTGTCTTCTTTAAGGTGGCGGATGAGCCTGTCCCAGCTGACCTTGGGCACCTTGGACTGATCACCAGCCAATCGTAGGGCACATATAGACAGCATTTACACTCACATTCGTAACTGTGGGCAATTAAGAGTCTTTAATGATTCTTTCACCCTTTTATTTGGAATATGGGAAGAAGCCAGAGGACCCCAAGAAAACAAGAACAGGAAGGCAGGATTTGAGATTCAAACCCTGAACCACATAAATGTGAGGCAGAAGTTTTAACCACTGAGTACAATGCTGCCCATGTCCTATAACTGTCCATCCATTCTATCCACCCAATTTCTATAGTGCCCAATGCTTGTCCTCATTAGATTCAGAACATCTTTGTGTGGTGCTTTTACGGGTACTCTGGTCTCCTAACACATCCCAAAAGCATGTTCTTAGATCAAATGAAGACTCTAAATTGTCCATAACTGTGACTGTGAGTGTGATTGGTCATTTGTTTATATGTGTCCTCCGAATGACTGGCAACTAGTTCAAGGTGTACCCCTGCCTCTTACCCAAAATCAGTTTGGATTGAATCCAGTACCTTAATGAGGACAAGTGGTAAAGAAAATGGATGAACGGATGTTTTGTTCCAAGGAAATAGATGTGCAATACCCTTGTCGCACTGTCTGGATGAGCAATGAATGTCAAGATGAAACAGAGAACATTTCCTAACAGCAAGCAAAAACTCCTACGCTCACACCTCTCTATTAGCTCCAATGCCCAAGAGGACAGATGGCTCCTGATGGGCCTTGAGTTACTTTCAAAGGACAAGTATATATATGTATATATAAAGGACAAGTGTTTACTTTTTAAAAAGCTATATCCTGGTGAAAAAAGCAAATATTTCACGGATGCAAATACACCCCCCGAAGGCACTATCGATGTACACTTTGTTTTGGGCCGTGCTCCTTGGGTCTGAAGATGTCTGCCTAATTGCCATCTACTGCACAAGACTGCAATTAGCCCGGGCTCGCTGGCTCCCCGGCCGGGTATACATCTGCCCATTTGCTTGTCCTAAGAAAGTCCAGCGTGCCTGCTCAAAACATCTACTTTTTGAAAAGTGGGCTTGTCACTGTGGTATATCTAGGCCAAGCATCAGATACAGAGAGAACGTGCTGTAACCCCCAAGCTGAGACGTTGCGGTGTGCTGGAGTATTCCGCCGTATGTATTACTTCATCTCATAACCCGACTCTGCAGATGTCCAGTGCACAAGGCCGCCTTATCTGTCATCGCAAGCCTCCTGACACTTCATGTCTAACAGAGCAGAAAAATGGATCCCGCCGGAATTTCACCTTTCCTCTTGTCATATCTCCTCGCAGCTCATTATACTGGAGGACTACGCTGACCCTTTTGACGCCGAGCAGGCTGGCGGCACGCAGGGCAGCACAGAGAAAGTGACCACAGAGAACGACGGATACATGGAGCCATATGAGGCCCAGAAGATGATGGCAGGTAAGAGCGACAACAGCTTTTCCCATTGTTGGTGCACACATTCTGAAATGTCTGTCACATTGCATTCACACATTAGTCACTGGAGGTTAGGTGAAACGTAATGTTTGTTTATGTAAATTTGCCATTACATTTTGTTGATTTAGATTGAAAATGGAAAGGCAATGCTTTTGTCATCATTAGTTTTGTGGGAAGTGGGCATTTTACTTTATTGATTGTTAAAAACCTCA